>NC_068396.1:22437120-22737120 GCF_023724105.1 Carassius gibelio
ATCATCCTAGTTTCCCTGTGTATGTAAGTCCACATCTGAGCAGTCTGTCTGGAATTGAACCTCAACCCCCATCCTATGTGTGAGTTTCTGTCAAGTAAAATAGTGTTTCATGTTAATCCTCTTCATCTCCACACTCAATTGTCTCCTCATCTCCACCACAGTAGGCGGACTGTTACAAAAAACAGCCAATATGTTATTAGGCATGCTAATAAACAACTAGTTAATAGTGAGAATGGGTCCCTATTGTTATTTCATCGTTAATCACTAAACAACATCATATGACAAAACTATTTTTTAACAACAATAAAAGGAATGTTTGATTTCAAGAAATGATAATGACTCTTCCTGAAGTAAAAAAGGAAACAGCTATGTAGTTTAACCATTAAGATGAATTAAATGCAAATGTATAACTGAAAAATCACACTAGTTATCTGCTCAGCTATAAAGTGCTGTGGTAAGTTCATTAAGATGGTCTTTTCAGTCATAACATTCAAATATCTCCAGGCGAAACATTCCTTCGTACGTCTTCTTTTTTACACCTTGACTTAAATCCTAATTCTAAGATTAAAGCCAGTTTAAGGAACCCTAATGTTATATTAAAACAGATTTAATCACCGCAACTGCTTTCGAAATCACTTACCATATATTAGCATGCAGAAAAGAATGTCTGAAATATGCTAAAAAGGAAAAAAAAAAATATTTTTGTGGTCCACTGAGTAGATGTGTACATATATTACTACAGGTTAATGAAACTGCAGATCTCTTAATTTTTCATATGGTTAGTGCATGTGTAAATATTTAATGAAGACTTTATGCACCAGATATTTTAATAAAAAGGTTGGTAAGTCTGGATTATAATAAGATATTTTCTGGGGGTGAATGAAGGATTCTGAATCTTGCAAACAGCAGAATGACCATCACATTTCTAAAGAAACTTACTTTACACAGAAATATGTAGAAATATGTTGTGTATATATATATATATATATATATATATATATATATATATATATATATATATATATATATATATATATATAATATGTTGTTTGTCATTGTTCATGGCTGTTTCTTATCGAAGCCCGTTTATCCACTGAATAAAAAAATAAAAAAGGTAATTGGCACTTATCACTTCTCACAATTCCGACTTTTTTTTCTCATAATTGCATGATACAAACTCCCAACTCTGACTTAAAGTTAAAACTGTGAGTTAAAAAGTCATAATTGAGAGATATAAACTATCAATTGCAAGAAAAAAGTCAGAATTGTGAGATATAAACTAGCATAGTATAAACTCACAATTGTGAGTTATATAGTCTATAGAGTTTATATCTCACAATTATGTGAAAAAAAGTCATTTTTTAAAGACACACATTTTGGAAATTTGTGTGACAACGAAAGTGTTGCTTTAATTATTTTCCCCTGACTGACCTGCCAAAGTAATCTTAAAAACAACAGTCCAGTTTCAGTCTGGCCACTTTTAATTAACACAAAACGATGCATCACATGGTTTAATTAATATTTCAGCACCCACTTCGCTCCCGTTTGCCACTTAGATAAGGCTAATTTGGAAATGACATACCCATAGACCATGAGCCCATGAAAAATGCACAAACCACTTAAAACCAATGCATGACCATGAGGAAGACTCTTTACCCCCTCCCTGATTCCCTCATGAGTTTTGACTTTTACTTATAATGAAACTGGATCATATTTTCAGAATGACTGCCCCAAACTAATGCAACCGCTTTCTGCTTCGGCTCTGATGGAGTGGTTGGATGGTGAAACATTATCCTCTTTTGAATATCACGCCTTGCAAGTGTTCTTCAAGCGTAATGTGTAATGAATAATTTAGAGGTCACCCCCTCGCACCAATATGTATCGCAAGGCCGTCTTTCGTCTTCTGAAGTTTTGTGGACTCTTAAAACAGGTCTTATAGCATTGCACTCAACCCTGATCTTCTTTGTTTATGTTACAAGTGAAGAGATGGACCTGACAAAGCTCAAAGTCTATCATTGGAGTTGTTTTTAAGTTGAAATTGATACAACGCTCATACTTAAGTCCAACCTGCCTGGTTACAGATTTCATTTCACACTGTTATCACGATATGCAGAACTAGGCCATAGTGGAAATTTTGAAGAACAGCATTCAGCTAAGTCAACACTCAACAAAACATAAGAAAAAAGAATGTCAGAAAGAGTCATTTAATTTGATACTGAATACCCTGAAGTATATCCTACATGTTGCTTAAAATGGCTTCATGTGATAAAATGTACTACAGATTTTGTAATGTTTAATAGTTAAAGGGTGACTTTCACCTTAATGGACAGATTATAACCATAGTTAAAGTTTTCAAGAAACCTTTGAATAAAAAGTACACTACAATATTTTGAGGTTGGTAAAATAATTAACGATCACGCTGTATTTCTTAGATTAAAAAAAAAAGACAATAAAAAAATTATATTGTGAAATATTATTACATTAAAAAAAAATATATATCTATATAATATATTTTTAAAACATTATTTATTCCTGCGATGCAAAACTGAATTGTAAGCATCATTACTCCAGTCTTCAGTGTCACATAATCATTCAGAAATCATAATATGCTGATTTGCTGATCATGAGACATTTCTTATTATTATCAATGTTGAAAACAGTTTAGCTGCTTAATATTTTTGAAAACCATTTTTAAGGGTGTTTAAAAGTTTAAAAGAACAACATTTATTTTAAATAGACTCTTTTGTAACAGTGTAAATCTCTTTACTGCTCTCTTTACTCTTTACTTTTAATTACATTAATGCATCCTTTAAAAAAAGAAATACATAATAATAATAATAATAATGATAATAATAAAAATCTTTCTGACCCCAAACTTTGAACAATGGTATGTGAATTTTTTTCTTTATATTCATTCTCCATCTCACACTTTTTCATAAAAAAAAAAAAAGATATATATATATATTTCTTTATTTTTTTACACTTTATTTGAAGGTGTCCTTGTTACAGTATAATTATACATTTAAGTACTGAGTAACTATATGTAACTACATGTACTCACTGTATGGTTAGGGTTTGGTTTAGGGATACTTGCATGTAATTATGCATATATTATTGTTATTATAAAAGTAAGCACATGTAAACAGGGCACCTTAAAATAAAGTGTTACCAACTTTTTGAATTCATCTTACAATTATTATTTTGATTCTTCACAATTTTAGCTAGCTTCGGAGATGTAATTATTGATGATGGGTCAATGCTTTTAATGAGCTTGAAAAGGGACACACTTTAACAGCATCATTTTGCACTGTTATGATATTATGTTGTTTCCCTGCTAGTGTTTACACTAAGGTTACAAACCAAGGTCTATAAAAACATAATTCCATCAGGAAATATATTCTAACAGGCCTACAGCCTTGATCGTTCAGTCAAGACAGCAGCACTTGAGTGTGTGTTTGTAGCACTGTACTATCTGATTAGCGGCTGGAGGACAAACTCCAGTGAAAAATGCGATCTAGATGAACTCTAGCTTGAAGTTCTAACAGGCCTCTGAATGAGGCGATGGCTACTCTCCAGGGTGCTTTCCCACTGCAGCTGCTTTCCTCCTCTGGCTCATTGCCCATTACTAGCCGTGCTCATCACACAGGGAAATAAATAGACCAAAATCTAAGAGGGCATGGTGCTAATAGGCCTATACAGTGATGCCTGTCTCCATAACTGAGAATGCTCGTGAAATATTAAAGGTAATAAACAAATACTCTCTGATGATGGCTAAAGAGAGTGAGCCTCTATTCAGTTAGTTGTTCTGCTAAATTCACCCCTGGTGGATGGAACTGAAATGTAGAGGGAAATATCATATACGGAAAAGGAGAGAGGCGAAATAGTGGAGGAAGTGAGGGGAAACCAGCTTATATCTCACAAACACAAGTGTGCCACAGCTCTGAAAACCAGATGTACTGAAGCTTTTTTTTTAAAGATTAAACTGAATGACATGCCACACAATTTAGATGTTCATGTTTAATCAAAGATGGCGTCTTTTTAAATTTGCTGTTGGATGTGGCATTTAAACGTGTTTACGTACATGCTGAAGATGGCTTAAAGCTGCAGTTGGTAACTTTTGATGCTCTAGCGGTTAATAAACAGAACTGCTTGCATCTTGCGGAAGAACATTGTAGCCGGAACTACTTCTCTCTGTTTATGTCAATGAAGAAACACAAAGGTACTGGGTTACTCCGCCGCGGTACCCCCGAAGCAATCTAAAATAGTCCGAATATAAACACTTATTATAGGTGCACCCTAGTGATTCAGGACAAGCCAAAAACACGATTTGGAAAGTGGATTCATGGTGTACTCGCTTATTATATACATTTTTCTACATTTTGAACACAAACAAAGTTACGGACCGCAGCTCTGATTGGTTATTTTTTACCGGGAGTGGTCTGTAACTGCAAATGGCAATAGGACCACTGGGAGGAGCCAGAGGAGCTTGATTTTTTCACAGATTATCTGTCTCATATTCTACTGTCAGGACATAGTGACAGGTTTAACAAATATGTAAAAATATATATTTTTACAAAAGTTACCTGCTGCAGCTTTAATGTCAGGATGAAATGCAGATTATAGAAAAGATCTCTACAACCTCTTTGAAATAAAGCTGACTAACTTCAAAATGACTTTATTTTTCTATCTCTGTTTCACATACACACTTGCATTTTAGCAGTGATATGCATATATACAAAACTTTATCTTCTGCAAAAACAGCTGAAAATATGTATGATAAACACAGCACTTACAAATTGTTGTCCAATCAGACCTAAAAGTAATCGTTCCAAAACAGTTACGGTATATGGTTTAAATATGACTTGAAAGTTATATCAAATTAATAATTTTACACAATACATTAAATAGTTCTTCCGAAATACCAGAGGGAATATCATGGCTTCAATCTAATATTATCTAAGTCAATGTTAGACCTTGGAGTCCAAACTTTTGAGAACAAATGCACTCCAATAAGAATTTCCTTATTTCCATACAACAAGCAAGTCAAAAATCAAGGTTCACAGCAGCAACAAAAACTAAATCCCATTTGCTATTTTAAAACAAAAGGACAAGCCCTCAAACTTACTGTTTATGACACCACAGGTGCTCATCAAGTGATTTCATGGGGTCTTCAAGGCCATCATGAATTTTGCATGAAAGCTTTGGAGATGCGTTCGCTTTTTTCACTTTTCAGTTCCGTGCGTACCTCTCTTTCCCAAGCAGGCTCCTAGCGATGCACTAAAGTGAAAAGATTGCTTTACCACAGGAATAAATATACGTCATGGCAAGATTAAAGTAGATGCTGGTTTATAATTAGCTCCGTCGCCCTCAGCAAGAGATCTCTAGTACATCTTTGCCATCTTGATGGAATGTGGATGTCAGCAGGGTTGGCTAGGAAGAATTGAGCAACCTATCAGCTTAAAGAAGAGTAGATTATTCACTCACACACCACCATATCTAAAGCTGCAGAGAACTATTAGATGTGCATTTTTAACTAAGGTCAAATCTGAATTAAGAGCCAAGACTTGAGACCCACAGCATGACAACAGGTTGCATTCGCCGCTCAGAGCCTGAGCAAAGCTAAGCGTCTGCAGAGAGCGATGCGAGATACACTTCCTGCCGGAGCTCCCTCAGGCCCTGAGCTCCATCAGTGCTGCTTACATTCTCTCCATTCAGACCACTTTCCATCTAACCTCCGTGCCGAGCAGCTCTTAATGATCTAAAACATCCCTTCAATCATCTCCCAATCAAGCCCAGTCAAGCCTCCTCATCCCGGCGCTGTCACGCTGCAGCGGTGGCCCCATTAAACCTCCCAGATGTCTCAGCCCCTCTGTTGATTCTAAATGAATTCATGCAATTACCAGAGTACCCCTTTGCGTCGACAAACATTTTCTGAAAGAGGGTTAGGGGAGGAGGAGAACTTCTTGTAGGACAGGGAGGAGGAAATGGAGAAAAACACCAGCTCTGACATTTCAGGGAATTTCACAGGGACGGCTAATCGAAAGTGATCAGCGGAAGAGTTTAATATTTAACTAGTCAGCGACGCAGCCCAAAGTTTCTAATGAAATTATAACTCATGCTTGAAAAGCAAAAGTGCATGTGTTGTGGGAGCCTAAATTATTCAGCCGCCCCATATCTCTGCATTTCTGTTCACCCACAGACAAACGTGGCACTCGCAAGCTTTTAAGAAAGGAGGCAGGCTGTGACGAGTGGCATGAGAAGATTACATCCGATCCCAAATTGAAGTGACTCGCTGACTGAAGTACATCCAGGAACAACTTAATTGTGCTAATTAATTGATTTCCTTAACTAAGGGACACACGCACATGACAAAATCACAAAGAATGTGATTTAGCTACAGTCTCACAAAGCCATCGCGCCCCTTCAGCACACCTGTGACTTTAAAAAGTATTAAGTGTTCAAAAAAGTACATTAATTAGGCCATTTTGAGAAAGAGAGATGAGGGGCCCACAATATCTATGAAGCTCGGTAAAATATTTAGGGCGGCAGCATTCATATTAATGGTAACATTACACATACGTCTCGCAGAATTCAATTAGAATTCAACTCAACATCGATGTCAGGCGCTTGTCAGGCATATAAATGTGCCGTAGCTTCGGGTTATGGTGTCTATTTTCATACATTATTTTTCAGGTAGCTTAGCTTTCGGCCACTCAACCACCCTTGCGGCGTTATTCCACCAGAAAAAGAATTACATACTTGATGGGGACTAATTAGATCAGCCCTCACCTGTGAGTCCTTCAGGGTGTTGTATCCCGACTTCCCTAAGGTTAGCGTGCACCAACTTTTTACGAAGCGCTTGCTTTTTACACTTTTTCCGCTCGTATGTGCTTCGAACCAAAAAAAAAAAAAAAGGAGATCACAAAGCTAAATTTGGGATCTGTGAACGATTTGTGAACGCTCAAGACAGCGTTCAAGTGTCCAAATGTGGTTTAAACCACTCAAAACAAATAACTCTAAGAGCCTCTGTAGCTCTGTGTTTGCGTTTACCAAAACTGTGTTTTGACGTTAAGTTTCTCATCTCTCTTTTGGGAGTTGTTTGTTCAGTGCGGTGTACTATTTTTAAGAACTTTCTAAGAAAAATTAGAAATGAGGCAATCCGATATGTATAAAGCATAGAATCACAGGTTTGGGTTTTGGATTAGATGTTTAATTTATCAATGCAGTGTGGGTTAGAAAATGGATTTAAAGGGATAGGTCTCTAAAAAATAAACGTTCTTTTACTCACCTTTACGTTGTTCCAAACCTGTATGACTGTGTTCTCCTGCAGAACACAAGAAAAGGTATTTTGAAGTGTTTTGGGGGGTCAGCGTGGTCCAAAACAACACTGACTGTCTCTGAAACAGACATTTTGCAAAAACTGCTCCACAGACTGATCAAATGCATAAAGGCCTGGCCTGGAACAACATTAGGGTGAATGAATCATGATACAAATTTCACTTTTTGGTGACCTATTCCTTAAAAAAATGTAAAAATTTAAGTTAAAGTATGATTCGTGCTCTGTGGTCACACTTATTTTGTGCATTCAGCTGTTAACTATATAGAACATGACTTGAACAGATTTGGTTGGTGAGGTTTATCTTGATTTCTAATGCTTTACAAGATGACTTCAGAGTGCACTGCTGGCTTGATTTCAGAGAGGACCCATAGTGTGATTCACATTAATATACTTTATCAATAGCAACAAACTGCTAGCTGTCAATTCCAAAGAGAATCTCAAGTTTAATTGATCTTAGTTTTCCTTTTAAATTAAATGATGAGATTTCTAAGAAGTATTTAGCTTTGTTTGTGTCATTCTGAGCCTCATAAAACTAATATGAAGTCATAAATGCTGGACCACAGAGAAGCCAGCAGACCAGGGGGCCACACATCGATTTCTGAGGGCACATTTGATACTCGCTAAGTTTCTAATTGTTACGATGCTGAGAAAAAAAAAAAAAAAAGAATACCTTTCAAGAAGCTTCTGTTTCATGCACACTGATTAAAGAATGTGTGAGACTTCAGTGACATGGCGGGTATTATTAATTCATTGCAAACAGTGGAATTTGGGTGTGTTACTTTGAAAATTTTTTCAAAACTGCTGGCCTGTAATAAAAAAGCAGCTAGTAAAAAAAAAAAAAAAAATTCCAACTCATTAACATTTCATCTGCGAATTCTCTTTCATATGAAATATCCCCAATATACGGCTGTCACAATCAATCAGGTGTCCAGAAAAGAGAGTCTGACTAGCGAAAAAAGGGATGGGGGATATGTCAACGGTGGCACTCGCTGTTTCTTCTCTCTGTCATGTTGCCAAAGCCCAATGTTAAGCAGACACCACAGCCAAAAGGAAAAGTGAAGCTTGAGATTCTGACAAAAAAGAAAGAAAAGAAAAAAGTTCATGCCATCCTTCCCATGACAGAAATCTCCAGCTAAGGTTATGTTATCTTTAGAGGCAAGAGAATAGTTCAAAAGCATGGATTTCTCTCGCATTCGGATCTTTAGGGATGTGTTTGGCAAGAAAACCACTTGGCTCATAATTGTGTAATCGTATGCTTGGTCCCCTGATCCCGCATGAATTCTCTTACTTTCACCTTGAACTCCACTCTTGAAAGCACGAGTACAGAAGCAAGAGAGAGATGAGGAGGAACTGAGGAGGAAATGTGCATGTGATGCTGGCCCAGAGTGGAATTTGGTACTTGCAAAAAATGTAAAAGCATCACGGATTAAAAATTCAAAACTTCAAACGAGAGTTTGCTTAATTACCCTGATGATGAAAAGGTGATTATATATATGGAGAAACTGTAAAAGACTGAGGAAGTTTTACTTTACTCTAATGTCATATTTTGAAGAATGTTGGTATCCGAACAGTTACCACTGACATCTTAGACATTGAAACATTTTGCAAAATAGTTTCTTTTATAAAAGTCTAACAAGTTATCACATGGATTGAGCGTTAAAGCAAAGGAATTGTGTAAGCCCCAAACAATTGAAAATATCAGAATATCAGTAATACACTGACCTTAACTAAAGAAGTAGAGAAGATGTATAGAAGCAGGTATCAAGTGTGCACCAGGAAGTTGATACACTCTCATACCCAGTGGGCAAGTATTATTCTGACTGTATATCATTATGGGTGAGTTGTCCTAATTAGCACAAGGGCAGAATAATGAATACAGCTCCATTAATCAAAAGGTAATATATGTAAAAGCAGTACTTTTGGCCTTGGGAGAAGCTGCTAAAGGTAGACAAGAAGAATAAAATCAAAGGAGGACAAAAAAATGTTCCTCCAGCGGTGAATATTGCTTTAATATTCATTTATACTCCATTTCTTGTATTGAACATACACAGCTTACTCTGTGCTGCTTCATTAGGTCGTAGGCAAAATAGAAAAAGTAAATGGAGTACAAAACAAAAGCTCTTTGCTCACCATTCTAAATTAGAACTCAGTTGTTGATGAAGATTCAAATATGTCTGAATGAATATCTGCCCTTAAATTTTTTTTTTTTCTTATGTTTTTGAAAAAGGTATATTATGCTTACTAAGGCTGGATTTGTTTGAAAGAAAAACATATTGAACATATTGTAAAATGTAATTCATTCCTATGAGGAAAATGCTGATTATTCAGCAGACATTACTTCAGTTTTCAGTTTCACATGATTTTTCAGGAATCATTCGATTAAGCAGTTAGGTGCATAGCCTTTCCTATTATCAATATTAAAATGTTTTTGTTTTTGCTTAATAATTTTGTGAAACTATATTTTTATTAGCATATCTTAATTAATATAAATTTCAAAAGAACAACATTTCTTTCATATATATATATATATATATATATATATATATATCCTTGCTGAATAAAAGTATTAACTTAAAAAAAAAAAGGTTTATTATTATTATTATTTATTTATTTATTTATTTTCATACTTTTATTCAAATCCTTTGTTTGCTGTGAAACATGTTTTGTCTGTTTTTTTATTTTGGCCAGCAGTATCATGATGATTATAATGAAAATTAATGTGTGAGATGTTCGAGGATAACAATAACAGTTTAGCTTAATTTATCAGAATTCAAATTATGATGTATTCAATCAAATTATATGCATATCGTTTCCCTGCTTAGCTTGCAAAAAACACAATGTAATTTAAGTTTTACTTTACTTTTATAGCCTGTGGAAGTTTGTTAACTGTCTTCTCGTCTCAGTGCTCAACTGCTGTCATTTTTGGTGATGACCATGTTCAGGCTATAACAATTGTAGGTGTTGGCAGAATGTGTTACATTATATCATACATTTCACAATGTCCAGATACTTTTTGAGGCCACTCTATTTATTTATCTGTAATGTCTGATGTTTTCCCTTTCCAAAAAAGCTGAATTAAAATGAAATTAATAACAGATTTATTAGCTCAGCCCATACCTCTTAGACTCTTGTGCTTGTCACTTAGCTCATGATTACAGTAGGTGTAGCACACAGGACAATGCCTCAAATGTAAGCATCAACCAGAAGTGTCTCTATGTAGGTCACGAGGCGCAGATGGAGGCAGATGACACAGTGATGGTGGTGGGGAGAAATGTTTGAGAAAGCACTCAAGTGATCTCATTTTCCGAGGCTGCCACAACAATCTTCTCTTCAGACTGCTGATTCCTCTAGTCTCCCTTTTTTGATACATTTGCACCTCCAAATCCAAAGTGAACATACTCGCACCCTCTCAGTGTCTTTCCATCTCTCTCCTTCACTCACTCTCTAGTAGCTACACATATACATTATGCCGCTCTGACATGGATGGATGGTTTTAAAATGCTTCTATGGATGTAAAAATAAACTTGTGCTGAGTGAAAGCTGCAAATGTTTTTATTTTTATTTTTTATAATAAAGACAGAAAGAGACGAGAGAGCCGAAGATCCTAGCCACAGTGAGAAAATGTGCCATTAGGTTTTATCGTGAAGCTCAGAGCACTTTTCACCCAGGAAAAATCAAAGGAAGTTTTTTGAATGTGAGAAGTGTATGTAAATTCTGTATATGTATATATATAGACATTGGTCGCTATTTTAAAAAGATTTGATTTAACATTTAATTGTCTTTATTTTGAATGATCCAAACTGAAAACTGGTTCAAGTTAGACCACAATTCTTATCCTTCCAATTCCGAAGTGTCTTGTTTCTGTCGTAATAAAACATAATGCCATTTTTTTTTTGAATTTCCTATTAGTAATTCATAGTCAAAATTGTTTCTTTGACCACTTTTGGTGATCCTAAATGTATAACACTTCTTAAAAAAAGAAAGAGTCAATAATCTATTATGTGTGCACTGTAATACACAGAGACTATCTCCACATATGATCTTCAATATTCATATTATGGAAAAGAAAACAATGGAAAAGACAGAATGAGGCAAGTGGCTTGTGTTTCACCTGACACCTCTCTCAGCACTTAAAAGACGACAGCCCTCTCCGCATCTATTTTCTTATTCTATCTTATCAGTTACATTTAACACCTTAACGAGAGGAGCAGCTGCACATTTCAAAGTAGCACTTTTGTCATATAGCATTAGAGCAGGCTACCTCTTCTCTCTTTCAGTTATTTCCCCCTGATCACAGATTGTTTTCCAGCAGATAGAATGAAAGACAATGATTAAAATATGAAAGGTGCATGTTCTTTGTGCTCGATGACGGCTAATTTCTAAAAAGTGAGCCACCTTCTCTCTCTTTTATACATGCTTGCCATTTTGCTCTTTCACTGTTTACCCCCTACAAGCCGCAATTTTTTTCTAATTTAACTGGAATCAGTTTTATATATATATATATATATATATATATATATATATATATATATATATATATATATATATATATATATATATATATATATATATATATATATAAAACTTAGTATGTGATACCCTTTACCAGTAGGCTTAGTTCAATAGACTACTGTTCTTGCCACTCAACAGAACTCAAAAACAAAGGTCAGAAGGCCATGAGGTGAGACTGGCGCCAAAGATTGTCGCGGACCTAAGAGTGACGTCATTGTAAATCGCGCGTGTATGTTGCTTTTTTATTGTTTCGTAATTGAGAAAGTATTTAGAAGTTTATAGAATACATGACAACGGATTACAGTCTCTTTCCGTGCGAGTAAATGTGTGCATTTTTGTTATGCCTATATGTTTCATTCCTTGTTTGAGTCAAGTTACATTTTCATGAATTTTCCCACCTAAAGTTAAACATTAATAAATACATATAAGTGTCTCATTATACTAACGGTCACATGTGGCGCTTTCTACAAGCACTGTTTCGCTGTCAAACATTCGTTCCCAAACTAAATGTCTGTGCTGTTCCGTGACAGGTCGCTAGATGGGGCTATAAGTCTTTAATTGTTGCAGAAAACTATCAGAGGAAGTAGGCCTATAACTAAACGTTAACGTCTCAATATGTTAAGTCCTGGTCAAATAAATCTTCCAGCATTTCCCCTAGTTCATTATTTGTTCCATGTGTTTGGAAACTAGGCGTTTTTAATCAATAATAAATATTGTAACCCTTAAGTGGTTTCTGTTTACTTGGTTGATACAGATATTTGAAAGGCTGGAAGGACAGTATGTCTAAGTGACTGAATGAATAAAATAATGAAACGGCACCCTGTAAAAAGAACTTCAAACACTAACATCAGGTCAAACTCTTAAATCAGCTCACCACCCTTATCTAAAAGTAAAACGGCAGCATGCCATCAGTGCACCACGGATGTAAAGGTAAAAGTGAATCTTTTACGTTGTTTTCTTTGGCAATACAAACCATAACAAAATGAAAAATGAAACCAAATTTTATTGAAATCACATTATTTAAGGCTAATGATTTGAAAAGGAGTAATTAATTAATTGTTTGTTTTGCTGTCCATTTAAGGGTTGATTCATGTCCATTGCTACAAGCTCACTTCTTTTCTTTTTATTTTTTTCTATGTGCACATAAAGAGAGAGAGAAAAAACATCAAAAATTCTGACCCAGCAGCATGCAGTATGTGTTGTTTTTGTTTCATACACATATCATACATGTAATCACTCTACAGATCACTTGGGGATTTTTAAGAGAGCACTTCACAGTAAGTAGAAGCTGCTGGGTTGAAGGAAACGATAAGAGATCGATATGCACGTGCAGTTCTATGCCTCAAAGGTGAATCCCAGTGTTTGGATGTGATTCACACACATTCATTATATGGAGCATCAGAGAGGCTTATATCAAATACAATAAGAAAGGCAGAGACTAACAGATGTGAGAGGGTGTCCGCTGGAACTGAGGCCATCCTTCTCAATATGTACAAAGGGGGCTATGCTTTATCTTCATCAGTAGTCTATGCAAGCACACATACAGACTCCTCATTCTTCACCACCATATGAACAGCATAGACAGACAGATAGATAAAAATAAGTTGAAAAGTTTCTCATTGTTTCAAAGAATCAAATCTCAATCAAGGGACTGCTGATTTTAAAAGACAGCAAGAAGCAGAGTCAAACTGCCCACCTGAGGAGGCATGAGCATATAAAGCCAGTACAGACAGCTGCGTTACATAACTTAGTAGTCTGAGGCACTAATCTCCCTGAGCTCCTCGTGCTCAACTGTGCGGTTCTGAAATCTGCTCTTTCTCTGCCAATAGAAAAGTAATACATCTTAATAGCACGCTTGACCTTAACAGGTTTCTCATTGACCATGACATTCCCAACTATTTCCTACTTCAATGACAATATATTGACTTATAGCTTAGAGTCAGTTCTTTCATAAGTGGATAGCAATGGTAAATACGCCTTAAGCAGTTGCATTGCACCGAGATGAATTTTATGTTATAAAAATGTTTTCCTTATGTTATTTCTGAGAGTTATGGGAACATTCTAAACATTTTTTTTTTCTTCTTAATGTGTTGAATTGAATGTTAAATGAACATTTTAGTTATATTTCTGCAAGCATGTTTTATTCAGAGACAGAACGTTCCTGTGAACATTTCTTGTTAGCTGTTGATATGTTCCCAGTTGTAACTTTTAACTGGAACACCTTCCCAAGTCTAAGTTTCTGAATCGGAGTCTCGGAGGAATCGCAGTAACTCCAACTTCAGAATTCAATATGGCTGCTCAGTGCATCAGCAGAAGAGAAACAGTAGTAAAATATTGTTTCTTACTTTTATATTGTATAATTTTTTGGTAGTACTTTATTTTACAGTCCTGTTCCTCATGTAAATACTATGTACTTATTATGGTAATTACAATAACTATGTAATAACTAGGTACTATCCCTGAACCTACCCCTAAACCTAACCCTACCCCATGTGTTACCTTGTATTACCAGAACTTTCTTAGATAAATACACTGTAAGTACACTATAAGTACGTTAGTACACGTACTGCAAAATAAAGTGCAACCAATTTTTGAATTAACTGATATTGTTAACAATGGTTGCATCCATCTTCATTTTCTGACTTCTCTTCTGGATCTCGGACTATACCTTTAATCTTCATGATGTGTTCAATGTCATTTTGACTCGGAGAGGCACCATTTTTTTATTTTATTTTATTGCTAATTAATATATTGCGTTGGACTAAAACTTACTGACTTTGTTAACACAAGGCATAACAGACCCACTTTATATTAAGTGGCCTTAACTACTATGTACTTACATTTTAATTAATAATTTAGTACAATGTACTTATTGTGTACATACATGTTTTTACATTGTACTTATATTAAAAAAAAAAACAACAACATGCAATTACATCTGTATCTAATTTCTGTAATTACATTTATAATTACACTGTTGACCCATACTTTACACCTTAACCCACCCTTAAACTTACCCCATACCTCCAACCCTCTCCCTAACCTTACCCCATCCCACCTCAATAGCAGCAAAAGTGTTTTGCAATACAATATGAACACAATAAGTACATTGTACTTATTTTTTTATGTAAGTACATAGTAGTTAAGGCCACCTAATATAAAGTGGGACCGGCATAACAACTTCCCAAAGAGATCTTATGCACATCAGTTTTTGATTGAACATTGCCAAATTTATCCACATAACGTTGTTTTTGGACTGAGTTACATAAGCTGTCAGTTCCAGAATTACCGAAAGAATAGAAGATGACAAGATGATTGTATCCAATATTTGGTTTTAGTAGCAAGACATTTTTAAAAGGCCAGACATTTTTGACTGGGAACAACTAAGTAGGTAAAGGATTTTCAGAACAATGGTTAAAAGAGTAAGAGTAAGAGTAAGATGAGTTCAGATAAGTAAAATAAAATTAGAAAGACCTGAACATTTAACTGATATTCATGAAGCTGCTTAGTGTTTGACCGTGCTAAGTGTGTTTTACTCATAGAGGTGTTGCAGCTGATTCAGCGGACGGTGCAGTTGGCCAAGTCTGTGTTTTCACACTTGAAAACTAGTGTGTGTCACATCCTCTGAGCAGTGAAAGACAGAGATCGGAGGTCAAATCCATTATGGAGTTAGAGAAGGACAGTGACATCCACTCGGCTAGGGATGACAAGGCCTTTGTTGCTATGGGAACAGAGGGTAAGAGGTCTGTCCTTGCTGAACTGTTCCCAGAGCCTGGGGACCAACAAACATGTAGTGGACCACATCCTCTATCCTTTCAAAATCAAGCTGTCTTGTACTCTGATGGACGTTTTGAATGTCAGCAAAGGTTTTGAGGCTGGCTTTGTCAGCCTGAACACTGTATTACCTTGGTCTCATTGGAATAAAAGACACAAATGATGATTTTGGTTGAATTCTACATAGGGATGTATTAAACCTATACATAACAGGACATTATAGTCCACAGACAGGCAGATCTTGTTTTCGGTGTTTCAGTGTAGACATGGTGTAGGATCTAAGACATGGATTGAATCTGTATTACATGTGTAGCGGGCTGAAGTGTGAGTCTGGGCTCAGGCCATCAATTATGAATCGAGATATACAACAGAGGCTACATGTCACTGGATTTTTTCAAGAGGAAACACAAGTTTGCCATTCGCATAAATGGTTAGGACAATAGTCTAGGCTCTGTTTTTGAGCTAAACACTTCTTTGTGCCACTGGCCTGTCATTCTTGCTTAAAATGCTCTCAAGCAGATAGCAAAGACACATTATTGTGATATCAGTAAGCTTTTAACAGACAGTAACAATCCTGTGTGAAGGGAGTGAAAGAAAACAATACTCATGTGATCTGATTCATTCCTGTGTTTACTCACAAGCAGACATACCCTGAACTACTCAGTAATAGCAGAATTTTTTTTTTTTTTTTATTATTCAAAACTCCCGTGTATTGCCCTCTAGAGACAAAAAAGCAAACAGTCATGAACATGTTTATGGTTGTTCCTATCAGATATACATATACTGGAGAATAACAATAAGACCTACTACTGTAGGGACAGTGTTGCAGTGAGTTGAGGAACATAAAGAAGGTTAACCTGCTCTTGAAGCTCACCCGGGGGAATATACACTTCATGGGCTTTCTACACTTTGATTTTCATGCACTTTTCATTTGTAAGAGAAAAGATTCAACAGAGCAGGGAAAAGCTGCTTAATATATTTTTCTGGAAACAATGATTAAGTCTTGGATGAATAAATAACAGCATTTATTTGAAACGTGAATGTCTTCAGTGTGACTTTTGGAGTATATACAGTAATATATAATTTTCAATATAATGCATGCTTGTTAAAGGAATAGTTCACCCAAAAATGAAAATGTCGTCATCATTTACTCACCCGCATGTCATTCCTGTATAAGTGTCTTTCTTATGTTGAAAACAAAAGAAGACATTTTGGAGAACGAAACAGTTGTTGTCCCCATTGACTTCCATAGTAGGGAAAGAAATACTATGGAAGTAAATGGGGACTGTCAACTGTTTGATTACCAGCATTCTTCAAAATATCTGATTTTATGTTCCGCATAAGAAAGAAAATCATCCAGGTTTGGAACAACATGGGGGTTAATAAATTATGACAGAATTTTAATTTTTTGCTGAACTATTCCTCTAAATAAAGTATTCATTTATATAAATAAATAAATAAATAGATAAATAAAAACTTACTGACCACTATTGAACAATCTGAACATATAAGAAAGTAATAAAAATTATATACTGCTAAAATATTTTATATTTATATATATATATAGTTTTTAATATTTGTTTCCTCCTCAGGTGTATGCTAGTAACAGTTTGGGCTACATTTCTACATGCATGAGCATTTTGTATTTAGTAATGTATTATCTAAAAATCTGCTACATAAGTTCATCTACCTGAGAACCGGGTGCTCATGGTCTTCAATCCAGGGGGAGCATATCCCAGTGATATTTCCAAAGGTCACTATCATTATTGTTGCTTAGCAACCTGGAGCACAAACTGTAGAAATACACATCAATGGAATAGAGACTGCGTGAGGAAAGTACTTTAAGTGCCTAAATGACTGTTAATGTTTGTGATAGCACACACTTTTTTTTTTCCTATAGGATATTCAGTGATGTTTTCATGTTTACATTCAACTAATGTTCCACCTGCAATCCATTTGTAGCGACCTGCTGGAAACAGTTTTCCAGATATCAAAAGGCTTTAGAGGTTCCTCCTGCAGCTTGCATTGCATTGAACTTCTGATCGTAGCATTACTAGATGCTTTGAATGCTTCAAATGCTCAGAATCCTTAGAAGTGTTTTGTGCTGTTCTCCAAAGTACAGCATCATGGTGTTCCAGCGCCGGTTCTGATCCGGGACGCTCCCCCTGTGCTGAGTGTGATGGATCTCCCTGGCTGCTCTATAGTGGAAGGCAGGTTGGATGAGGTGATTCATCTCAACCTCGCCGTCTCTAATGGATCGACCATCCAGCAGCGCTTGAGAGTTCATTACGGCTTCCCAACACTCAAGACAAGGAAAGAGGAAAAATTGTTAGATAAGATAAACAGAATATGAAACAGACATCGCAAACCTGTGGAAATTAAAAACAAGATCTTTTAACATGCTAAAAGCTATGAGGCCAAAATTCTGGCCTCACAACATGATGCACTCTTCTCTGGTTTAATGTGGTTCTATGAGCCAATGAGGCGTGGATGGGGTACTGAGTCCCAATTCATATGCTTGTTTAGTCAATTTAATTAGACAATTAACCCCAGTGCTAGTAGCCATACTGTTGCTCTCACCGCTGCGTCAAGCTTCTCTGTGTTTTGGACTACCAGCTATGCAATTGTCCGGGGGAACACAAATCAATACAAGATCAACATGTTTCAGCTTATGTTCATGGGGAGGAGTGAATCTCTCAAATCAACTTAGACACTGTTTACTTTAGATAGTTTCCCACAGCAAAAAGAAATACCCAGAGCTTTGAGCAGTAGCAAAGATTTGCGGGAATGGAGGAAATTAAACGTGCTCTGTGATTGAATTCGCATATGTACGATTATAGAATGATAATCTAACAAAGTTAGAATCCTCTTTTCCTGGATTTAACCTATTCCAAAATTGACTACTTGAATAATAATAGTAATTAATTTAAATTGCTTATTTATTGTGAATTTATTAATTTATTGATGATGATAAATATTATTATTATTAATTTATATTCTGTTCTTTTTATCACATTTTAATTGTTTGGTTAAATAATGTGTGCTGATGTGGAAAAGACAGTATATAAACTTTTACTTCATGCATTCTGCTGAACACTACTGGATATGGAAAATCTGAATTTTCAGCTGTAGCTCAATTGGTAGAGCATTGCCTTATCAATGTTGGGGGTTCGATTCCCCGGGAACACATGATAGGTAAAAATTGATAGCCTGAATGCACTGTAAGTCACTTTGGATAAAAGCATCTGCTAAATGCATAACTTTAATTTTTAATTTAATTTAAATTGAGTTATTCCATATCCTTCAGAAATCATTCTAATATGCTGATTTGCTGCTCAAGAGACATTTCTTATAATTATAAAAAGCTTTTTTTTGGGAAGCTTTGGTAAATTTTTTGGAGGATTCTTTGATCATAATGTTTCATTAGATGTCTTTAATGTCATTTTTGAAAAAAATATAATTTTATTTAAAATATATTATTTTTAATATATAAATATCAAACCTCTATTTCAAATGTTTTAAAAACACAGGCTTCGGACTTGTATTTGATCAGTCCTTCCTAGTGAGCTCCCACAGATAAAAGGCCTGATGCTGGAGAGGTGTATATCTCACTCAATGGAAGATAAGGAGGAATGTGTCATACACTGAAGCCTCTGTGGTTAACTGTGTGCCATTCATCCTTAGAGGTGACCTCTCAGCACCTCCCTCCCATCTTCAGCTGTAAAAAGCCATCTGAGAGAGAGGCTAGAAAGGAAGGGCACAGCAAGTGTAGATGCTCCAAAGCATTGATCAGATAGAAAGCTGCTCCACTCAGGATCAGTCAACAGGACTGATCATCAACAGTCCATCCTCATATTTTCTGTCTTTTTCAAATCCGTTTTCTAAATCTGAAATCATTCTCTCTATATTTGATTTTGCACGTTGTCCTCAATGTTTCTTTTAATTTGTTGTAACATTCAGTCTCCCCCCAAATACATCTTTTCTCTTTCTTATAATCTCTGAGCTAAAGTGACCACACTTGTGTAACCAGTCTGCCAAACAGAGGAAACCAGCAGTGATTTAGCAAACAAGCGATCAATCAATGGTGCACTGAAGCATGTAACACATGCCAGTCAAAACCTATTAAGTTCAAAGGGTCCCCTTTAAATTCCACTTGAGTGGGCCGACCCTGTGGCAGGCAGCCAGACATGCCAGGGCTCAGAGGACACTGGCCAGCTTGAAGAATAAACACAAAGATTATGGCCATTTACCAGATTATCAAGCGTACACGATTGCTATTATCATATGAAAAATATTGGAAAATCCTCTTGCATTGTTGAAATACTGTACTTGGTCAAAGACGAATAATGATGTCTTCTTCTATTGAGATGTCTTCTTCTATTCATAAATGGGAGGAATCTTTTAAAATAATAATAATGGCATAGGGAAAAAGTATTGAACAAGAGATGGAAAGCCAAGACACCAGCTGAAATCTATCAGTGATTAGAATTTCAGTTGAAACAGTACAGATCTGTTTTGAACAAAAACAATTTGTCATCAGATAAAAAGTGTATGCGTATGTTCATATGAATTGCATGTTATGTATCTATAGGATCCTTTTGTATCTATAGGATCCAGACAAAGAAGGTCAAAGGGTCTGTCATTGATCTTCATGCCAAATGTTAACCTTCACAATCTGCTATAAAGTGCTTCCCACATCTGATAGAACTCAAGGTATTGTGTGTGTTCTTTCATTATACTTTTTAAACCCTGAGCACTTATCATGCAGTTCATGGTCCTACTCACGCAGGGAACACTCGCATTGCTTGAAGCCCCGCAGGAACGTGAAAAAGTGTTCAGTGATTTACATCACATGATACACAAATGCATTACACACTCATCTTCTTATTGATGCCAACCCCATAAACACACGCACACACACACACCCTCCGTGTCACACGCTCGGTGACACAGAATGAGAGGCAGCCCCACTCTGTGTTAGTGGAACACAAGAATGAAGGGAACAGAAGAGAAATGAGCACTTTGAGTCAAAGAGGAGCTTGGGGCGTGCTGCGGGCGAGTGAGCAGTCAGAGAGAGGCTTGGCAGCTCAACGCGCCTTCTGTTGACAGCTCTCAGAGAACAGCTAAACCTAATGGCAAGAGATGGGCCCTGCAACTGCTCACTTCCCTGCACTGGCTTCCTCCTTTGCGACATTAAGCTGTGACACGCAGCACATCAGTAAATATGATACCCTCCATATTTTAGCACTAGGATTTTGTTAAAGTACTTTACATTAAGATAAATTTGATGGATCAAGTTGCCAGTGTTGGGAGTAACTAGTACAACTAATGGAATTACGTAATTTAATTATTTACCTAAGAAAATGGGTTACATCTGAATATTTTCTCTAAAAAGCTAGGATATATTGAATAAAATTAATTTTATTAATTTGCACAATGCCTTCTTCCATTAAAGGCTATTTAGTAAAATTATGCTATTATGAGATTAACCCTGCAAGCATAAAATGTCATTTAGAAAAGTAATAAAAAAGTAATCACACATAATCAGTTACATTACTTTAATAAAGGATAACACTTTATTTTAAGGTGTCATTGTTACACGTTACATGCACTTATTTTAATAGTAATTTTGTATAATTACATACAAGTAACCCTAACCAAACACTATTCCTAACTCTAGCCATATGGTAAATACACAGTACATGTAGTTAATTGATATTGCTCAGTACCTAAATGTATAAGTACACAAATAAAGCGTAACCTAATAAAGTATTGTTATACTATATTACACTTCAAATAAGGTAACTTGCAATCTGTAACATATTTGCAAATAAACCTTCCCAACACTGCGAGTTGCCAGGTATAAACATTTATTTTAAATGTACAATATTGAGATGGTTAGAATTGCTACCATATAACAAGCACGCAATAAGTGGGATAATGTACAGCTGGTTGTATTGAAACAAAACAAGCAAACAAACAAAAAAGGGGAAATAAGGACCCTAATCAACCGAAATATATTAAAGGTCCTCTTCTTCGTGATTCCATGTTTTAAACTTTAGTTAGTGTGTAATGTTGTTGTTAGAGTATAAATAATATCTGTCAAATTCTAAAGCTCAAAGTTCAATGCCAAGCGAGATATTTGATTTAACAGAATTCGCCTACAAAAAACGACCCGTTTGGACTACAGTCCTCTAGTTCCTGTAGTAATGACGTCACTAAAACAGTTTTTTTGACTAACCACCGCCCACATTAATTCACAAACAGGGGGCGTGGCCTTGTTGCGCTCCGACGGAGAAGAAGGAAGAGCTGTTTGTGTTTGTCACCATGTCGTTGAAACGCAGTTTTTTTCATCTCTGAGTCCAATCACCTTTGTTTGGGCTTCCCATGGATGCTGTACTTTGAGATTAAAATTAATTTATGTTTAACTTGGTTCCCGAAAATTATAATGCACGTAAAACTATGTGCAGCTCATTTTGCTGAGGACAGCTTTCTCAATCTCAATCAGTTTAATGCCGGATTTGCACAAAGATTATTCTTGAAAGATGGAGCAGTTCCCTCTTTGTCTGGAGAAGGCGTTGTTTATGGACGACAACCGGTAAGTGTATTTTATTATTTAAGTTGGTGCGTTTAACAGTTTCTGTAACTTATTACACAAAGGGCAACGCTGTTTACTTTGTTAACTAGATGTTAGGGCTGTGCAAAAAAACAAATGCGGTTTTCATGCGCATCTCGTCAGTAAAAACGCTCCTGTGGATATAAGTACATCTCCAGCACGTGCGTTCTAGCCCATTCACGTTACCCTGAGGGCAGCCTGATCTCAGCTGCAGTCGAATCATAACACAGGAACCGCTGGCCCAATCAGAACTCGTTACGTATTTCTGAAGGAGAGGCTTCATTGAACAAGGAAGTCATCAGCCCGTTTTTGTGACAGTGAAAACAGCAGTATACAGATAGGTGAATTGTGTGAAAAATACTTTGTTTTTTTACACGCGAAACATGAAAAAATGTTATATTGCACACTGTAAACACAATCAAAGCTTCAAAAAAGCGAGTAAAATGGGACCTTTAAGGTTACAACAAAGACAACCATTTAAAAAAAATTATTTACTTTTTTTAAACAGCAGAATTATGGCTGCATGGAGTACAAGAGATATTTTTCAGCACAAGCTTAAGATTTATGTATTCAAATTGCATTTATTTATTTTTTTCTATTAAACTGTGTTTAATTAATCTGAATGTGTGTTAAATACACAATAATCAGGTTTATCATCAGAGTACTTATTGTTTCACAGCTATATTTCAACCATGTTTATACTTGCTAACTGGATAACTTGTTTTCACAGTGAACAGATTTATGCTGATTCTAAGTAATTTGTTTAATGCATTTTGAAAATAGATTATTTAAATAATTTTGAATAGAAATCTTATCTGTTTCATGTATAATTGCACTTTTAATAACGCTTCATGAACTTGAAACTGATAAACAATCAACTCAAGCAGCCTAATGAAATTTGACTAATTATCTCTGTTTAAATGGTGCCATAAAGCAGGAATATTGTTGTGCAACCAGAGAAAGTATAGTACTAATTCATTTAGCTGATGCATTGCGAATCAAAGTTGAGTACTCAAATGCTCATGTTCTTCAACCATTTTCATCATCACTTTTCTTGAAGAAATGATCATTAAACCTTCATATACCAGTGGTTTAATATCCTGATCCCGTGGACTTCCAGCACATCACATTTTGATTTGATTCAGATCATCAGATCTTTAGGAGAGAGCTTTATGAACTGAACTGAACATGTCACTTAAGAAAGCACAGAAAATGTGCCATATATCATAGATTCCCTTGACCAGGTTTGAAAACCACTGTATTAAAGCATAACTTGGTGATGAATGGAATTACACAAATTACTGAATGCATAATAACCCCTTCACATAAAGTGCATTCATTGTGCCCAAATCAAATGAAATGTGTGGTGCAGCTCATGATGATCCCCATTTGTCCTTTCTGCATGCAACTGTGCCTGGCCCAGACTTGTGCTTAAAGAAAAGAGAAACAAAGAGCTTGTCCCCCTGTCATCCTCTGGCAGCTGGAGTAAAGGATGACTTTGATGGAGAATGTTGGGAGGCGTCCCACCAGTGGGGAAAGAGAGAGGGAGGCAGGGAGAGAAGAGTGCAGCCAATCTACTGTATGTACTGCACCAGACCCCCGAAAGAATGATTACACTAAAGTCCCCCTCTACACCCTCCTCTTCTCCCCCTAAGGCCATAAGGGGACATATGAGTAGGTCTGGAGTGTGTGCTAGAGTGTGTCTGAGGATGTAATGCATATGATGTGCTATATGTTTCATGTACACTGTATCTGATCCAGAAACATAGCACTTTCATCTATCTATCTATCTATCTATCTATCTATCTATCTATCTATCTATCTATCTATCTATCTATCTATCTATCTATCTATCTATCTATCTATCTATCTATCTATCTATCTATCTATCTATCTATCTATCTATCTATGTCTGTCTGTCTGTCCATCCATCTATTTTTAATTCCATTCATCTATTCTTTTTTTTAAACCTCTCCAAATAAATTCTGCTCTTTTGGTTGGTTAAACCATTTGACATAACTTTATGTATTTATGTGTGTATGTATGTATACAATTCAAGCTATCTCATCTTAATTTAAGTAAATTCCAATTTTTCATTCCATTGTTCCGTTATTCTTTAGTTTTGTCCATCTGTTGTTACATTTTTAATTCTATTTTTTTTATAAACCCTTTACAGTAGGGCTGCTTTTTGTTGGTTAAGCCATTTAAAATAAATTAATAAAAATTTTTTAAATTAATTAGCTCTAAATAAATATATTTCAGTTTACTTCTCTCTCTCTCTCTCTCTCTCTCTCTCTCTCTCTCTCGCACTCCCCCCATTTGCAGAAAGAAATACACATTGCAAATTATTCAAATGGACTACCTAAAACAATTTCATTATTATGGTCCAACTGTGTTTTAGAGGGATCATTCAAACGTATCAATCTAAATCGTGAAAATAAAAAAATAAAAAAATTCCTGCATAGGCTATATGAGGCGTTCATTCCTCTAATAACAATGCGAGTTTGGCGCTGACGAGCAATAATACATTTATATATTTCTTTATGTAATGCTTTTAATAAACATTCTATCAGAGGAAACCGAATCAACGTGGGCAGAAAGAATGAAAGGAAATCAATTAAAACGAAGTCACGGCTCTGGCTAGCGAATTGTCGCTGGCAGTTATTTGATATAATATAGTTAATATTCTCGCTGGGTAAATTAACGCAATTTTGCCAGAGTAGATGGAGTGCGGCAGGAGTGGGGGAAGTACTCGAGCTCCCCACAGGCCGGACTAATAAGCGCTTTTGAGTAAACAATAGTCATTGCTGACCGCTGAGCCATGGAAAGCCACACGGGGCAAAAATAATTAAAGCTTAGCCGCCTCTTCGCAGCCAATGCCCGTAGAGTCTTATATCTGTATTGTGTGCCACTCTCAGTTTCAACAAACATCCCTAATCTAAAATCCTTTCTCTCTGTGTGTGTGTGTGTGTGTGTGTTCCATGCGCGGACGTTGCTCGTTTGTATTGTGTCACTCTGCTATTGATTCTCAGGCGGCTGTGGCGAGAGAGAGAGAGAGAGAAGAGAGAGAGAGAGAGGCGGTGGGCGGGACGAGAGCCAAAAGGCAACCTGGGGGGCGGTACTTAAGGTCAAAACATATTGTTCGCCCTCGTTCCCAGTCTGCAAGCTGCCTCTGTTTTGATTGATGGTGGGGAAGAGTGGGATTTGGAGGAGAGGTAAAGAATACAGCAACATTGGCTGGCGCATGTGTTTATTTACAGGTGAAACTGATTATTGGACTGATGAACCAAAGGTTTTGTTCTCTAGCTATTGGTTCAGTAGACACTGATTACACTACATTCAAACGTTTCTGGAGGTTTTTAAAATAAAGAAAATAATTATTTTATATTTATCTAAGATGCATTCGGTTGATTAAAAGTGTATATTAAAAGTTTTCTATATTAAATAAATGCTGTTCATTTAAACTTTCTATAAAAGATCCCTTCAAGAAAAAAAAAAAAAAAAAAAAAACAACAACATACAAATGTTAAGCAACATAAGCATGCCATAGGAGTGTTGGACCATAATTAAAACACTTAAGAAAGAGCTCACAGTGGACAGATGGGCATCTGAACTGAATCCAAACGCACAGCAGGATGCTTCAAAACTGCCAAAGGGACATTTAGTGGAGCAGTCAGAGACAGGAGACAATGTTTTAAAGTACAACTCTATCTACTTGGCACCATCAAATAATGCTAATTGGGTTGATTTTGATTAGTAATTTTCATTATTTAAATAAATCCAGTTGCATCTAGTACATCTCAGCATTTAGCGATTATCCTGTTATCTTTATCACCATAACACACAAACACATAATTCACAATAAAACCTTTTTTTTTTTTTTTTTTTTTTTTTTTTTTTTACTTTCAGATCATACACGTACATTTCTGAAAGGGTGAATGTTGTGTGCTGAGGTTCTTAGCTTATTTCTCAAATGTTGCCCCACAAGCCTGCCTCTGCAAAACACATCAGAAAGTTATGTAAGTATGTGCACTCAGGGTGCCTGGAGCTAAGCACACTGGAATTTCTCAAACGTGTGATGCACAAGTGACGTGCAAACATGAAAAGGTGTGGACAAAAAAAAAAAAAAAAAAAAAAAAACAAAAGAAAAGGGGGAAAAAGAGAAAATCGAACAAAAAAAAAAAGAGCCCAGAATGGGCAATACATAACCACAGGCAATGAGGCAAACCAATATTTTCTACTTACAGATTGTGCTTCACCCCCGCCCCCCCACCTTGTGGATCCATCCCCGTAAACATACTGCAGACAGACAGCATGAGGAGATCGGAGAGAAAGAGGAATAGTGGGAAAGAGGTGATGAACAGAATAAAGCAGCATTTCATATCATCCCAGGAGTGCTAAAGCTGAAAGAAATGAGAGAGGAAAGTAAGACAGACAGTAATGAGTGCAAGCTTGTTGAAATTTGCTCCAATTCCTTAATCAAGGTCTTTTGTTTACATGCCCTACAGATTTATTTTAAAAGTATTGACAGTAGTGAGAATATAGTGGCAGTAGGTCCTTAATTTCATAAACTTAAACATAAAATGAGCTGTGTTTCTTGCTTTATATTTCAGTCTGACAGTACTATGCTAAAAAAGAATCAATACTGTGAAAGTCTGAATATAATTTTCTTTCAGCTTGTTTAGACAGAAAAAAGTCTTTGGGCCAAGCTTTAATGTCAGGCAGTAACTGGCTAGCTGTCTCACACTTGAAACCATGGCCGAGCTCTCTAATCTCACTGTCAACAACGAGACCTTGAATCTTATCTCTGGACAACTTTAGAAGAAAAGCCAAACAGCTGAACGCATTTCCTCAATTTCAACAGGATCAAACTGGTAACTGAGCATCAAACACTAGTGACACATCAGGTTGTGAGATATATGTTCTTTGAACTGGTGTAGGTAACAAAATGTGGCCGGGTGCGACTTCTGTCCGTGATGAGCTGTCAGTCACCATTATCTTCGTGCATGGATCATTTTTATCAGCTGCCAAAACCGTCAAATGGGGTGGTAAAAACCTTTCAGCTTAAAAAAGAAAAAAAAGAAAAAAAGTGACTAGGCCAGAATTTATAATCTATTGCCAATGGATAAAATATAACCCCCCCCCCCCCCCCCCCCTAATGTATACTACCAGTATACATGTGAAATACAGTGCATTATAATAATGGTCTACTTTGGAATATTTTAAGGGCACAAATCCATCATTTTATGAACACATAATGCTGTGATCAATACCCAGGTGTCTCTAAAGGGATGCAGGGCTGAGCACATAATATTTTTATTGATAAGAAGTGTAAAACTACTACTCATGCCTAATAGCAAATGAAGAATAGTTAGAGTATTACACACTACTTGGAGCAAAAGAGAGAGATAGAGACATTCTTAAGTCTATAAGTCTGCCCCAGGGGAGGACCACAAATTAAAACTTATAACAGGCCTAATTACTGGAACAACTCTTCTGTCCCCAGCAGCCCCCTACCTACTGTATATACATATAAATGCATCATGTGTTGTCATGTACAGATGTTGCAAATGTCAATAAAATGCATCTTTATCAAAGCTGCCTTAGAAAACTTCTAAAATAAATCTCACATTTCATGGTTTCTGAGATCTTGGTGGACAACTACCATGCCTGGTATTCCAGTCATGAACCATAAAAGATTCCCTGCGATCTTTCTAAAGGACAAAAATAATTTATTTAGTAAGCAGTTACAGCTATACTTTCAGTCTTTGACTAATCAGTGACAGAGATTGTCATCCAGTCCAATCTGTTGGACAGTCAATGGACAAGGAATACTAATGGCCAATTTAAGTGGTTTATGAGATGCTGCGTAATTTAAATCAATTATTCACTGTACCCACATAGTGTAATGAATATTAGCGAATGAAAATCATGACTGACTGATTGATTTTAAAAAATTATGCTCACTAAAATTATGCTGCATTTATTTGATCAAAAATACAATGTTGTGAAAAACAATATATCTTTAATTTCTGTAATAGTAAATCAGATTTTCAACAGCCATTACTTTAGTCTTCAGTGTCACTTGATCCTTCAGAAATCATTCTTATATGCAAATTTACTGATTTACTGATATATACAAATAAAACATTTCCAGTGTTTAAATCAGTTGTGCTACTTCAAATTTTTTAATTAATGGAATCATATTTTGGGTTATTTTGAATAGGATCTTATTGACCATAAACTTTTGAAGGTTATATATCAAATATAATATATATAGTCAGAAAAAGTACTAGAAAAAAGACTAGTGAATAGTAAAACTAGTCAAGTTTGTTTAATATGATCTATTTTAGTAAACTCACCACCCGTGTGAAACTAATATAATTTTCTACTGAAGACCATATAAAGTTGTACTCTACTGATAGCATGATAATTGTGTGTAATTAATAGCATTATTGCACTGATCATTGGGCATCAAACACTGTTCAATGACAGTAATGTGTTTGAAATTTTAAACAACTGAAACAGTGTTGCCTTGATAGAGGTCATATAAACAGACAAATGGAAATGAACAAATGTCATTTATGGAATTGGTTATTTATTTACATTGCAAAACTCACAAAAAAATAATCATTAAATTGTATTTTGCATCTGGGTTTAAAAACAAAAAAAGATTCAATTACATTTTCTGTTAAACTATACTGATTTCCTCCTTCAGTACAGGGTAGTTGTGCAAAAGCTCATTGACAATATGGAGATTCATTCTTGATTGTTAATTTATATACAAAAAGAGAGAAAAAAAAATAGAGAGAACCTTCTAAGTCACAACACAACCATATTTGTACTCTACCTTCACTCTGTAACTATAATTGGTAGCATCACTCCAACCGCAAAGAAAAGTCTGTACTTGTGATGAGCCCTGCCTTTGCCAGTGTTGATAAAGCCTTCTTTCTGTGTGAATTCATCACTGTATCCAAACTCCCAAGCTGAGCTTTGCTTTGGGATTGATGGATCAAAGAGACGTCCCACTGCTTTGTTAGTTGAATGTAAACATACTGGAGACTCTACTTTTGTTTCTGTCTTTTTATATTTGTATGTTTGGTTAGAGTTTTTGTTTGGTTAAGTCCACTCTTGAAACTCAGAGGTGAGGGTTTGATTTAGAGATGGTTTCATTGATGTATCCTATGTTTTGCTGGTGTTATCAATCTAATAGTCACCTCATCAATTTATTTGGTACAGATTAGGTTTAATTTTTAACTTCCTCTTGAACCATGTCATATTATATGCACTAAAATTGAATGTTGAGTTAATGGACAATGGAATGTTAATGGAAGTGTCTGAAGTCGGCATGAAACATGCTGTGGTCAGCTTTACCTTTATGTAATGCATTGCAATTAGAATAGCAGTTAAAAAATCTTGACGCATCATAAAAGCCATGACATAAATTACAATAAAAACAACTATAAATGCATAGATGAATCCATGTGACGTCTTAAAATAAGACTAAAAACCACTTACAATACAAAATTGTATTGCTTCATTAAAATTGCATTTTTGCAAATCATTCATTTTTTGAAGCAACTTGGACTTAATATTGAATTTCCTTCATTTAGATATCAAATGCATGTTTTATTTAAATGAAAAAAATATGTTAAATGTTGTGGGTTTTAAAATAAATAAAGAATAAACAATGCCTTTTGAATGGAGGTTGCTATGCTATCTCTTCACTATCCCTCCCTGTCAGCAGAGCATTTTCTCCCTTTTGTCTTTCACATTTTAAGGGGGAGACTGGCTGGCAAACCTGCGACAAGTGTCTCAGATAGCGACGGTGAAGAGAAAAATCCCCTGTGAGAGATCCCGCTCCTGCCCGCCTTGCTTCTGTCAGCACTCATTTGGAGCTTTTTGGCTGAAATTGTAGCAAGGTGAGACATTTCTCTCACAACACATATATTGTTCCTCAGCAGACAGCGCTGTCCTTGAAGTGTGTCCTCTTAAAACACAGCTCAAGAAAGCACCCTGTTAGCACTGTTGTCTCTTTGGGAGACCCTAATCATCAGCTCATCAGTGGTGACAATCTATACTGGCCTATAAGACAAATCTGGGAAACACCATCCTGGGAAGATGCCTTGGTAATGTCAGTCTCAGAGAAAAACAATTCTTTCTGCTTTGTGGGAAATGATCTCAGGGTAGGATTTACAAACCCGATTTAAAAAAAGTCGGGATACTGTACAAATTGTGAATAAAAACAGAATGCAATGATGTGGAAGTTTCAAATTTCAATATTTTATTCAGAATACAACATAAATTACATATCAAATGTTTAAACTGAGAAAATGTATCATTTTAAGGGAAAAATAAGTTGATTTTAAATTTCATGGCATCAACACATCTCAAAAAATTTGGGACAAGGCCATGTTTACCACTGTGTGGCATCCCCTCTTCTTTATAACAGTCTGCAAACATCTGAGGACTGAAGAGACAAGTTGCTCAAGTTTAGGAATAGGAATGTTGTCCCATTCTTGTCTAATACAGGCTTCTAGTTGCTCAACTGTCTTAGGTCTTCTTTGTCGCATCTTCTTCTTTACACCACATGTTTTCTATGGGACTGCAGGCTGGCCATTTCAGTACCCAGATCCTTTTTCTACGCAGCCATGATGTTATAATTGAAACAGTATGTGGTCTGGCATTGTCATGTTGGAAAATGCAAGGTCTTCCCTGAAAGAGACAATGTCTGGATGGGAGCATATGTTGTTCTAGAACTTGGATATACCATTCAGCATTGATGGTGCCTTTCCAGATGTGTAAGCTGCCCATGCCACACACACTCATACAACCCCATACAATCAGAGATGCAGGCTTCTCAACTGAGCGCTGATAACAACTTGGGTTGTCCTTGTCCTCTTTAGTCCAGATGACATGGCGTCCCAGTTTTCCAAAAATAACTTCAAATTTTGATTCATCTGACCACAGAACAGTTTTTCATTTTGACAGAGTCCATTTTAAATGAGCCTTGGCTCGGATGTTCTATGTTTAGATACTGCTTCTTTTTTGACTTATAGAGTTTTAGCCGGCAACGGCGAATGGCACGGTGGATTGTGTTCACTGACAATGTTTTCTGGAAGTATTCTTGCGTCCATGTTGTGTTTTCCATTACAGTAGCATTCCTGTATGTGATGCAGTGACGTCTAAGGGCTCCAAAGATCACGGGCATCCAGTATGGTTTTCCGGCCTTGACCCTTATGCACAGAGATTGTTTCCTGGTTCTCTGAATCTTTGGATAATATTATGCACTGTAGATGATGATAACTTCAAACTCTTTGCAATTTTTCTCTGAGAAAATCCTTTCTGATAGTGCTCCACTATTTTTCGCCGCAGCACAAATGACCCAGGTATGGAATAACAGGTGAGCATGTGAAAAGTTTCAGAGGTCAATTGACTAGAAAAAGGACAAAAGCAGGTCAATTAGAAGGAACGTGTATATTTGCATACAGCACTTCAAGAGTGATTGGCCCTTAACATGAGGTGCACTTTAACAAGGGAGTGTGTATGCACGTGTTGGGGTGAGGGGAGCAAAATAAGCACCAAGTGCAAAAATCCTGGCTGAAACTACACAAGAAGGAGCGAAACATGTCTCTTAATGAAGCAAGGCACAGTCCTCGGCTATAATTTTCAAAGGCGCGTGAAAAGATTAAAGTCAAAGGAGTCTCCCAATGGCTTCGAGCCTGCGTTTCTTTGAAAAGCACCCCCAATGCACAGAATCTCGAACCCCCTCCCCAACACAAGCACGACCCAACCCGCTGTCTTCCTTTCTCTTTCTCTCAAATAACTGAAGCTGCACTTTAGCCTCCAAATCTCCCCCCTGATCCTATCATTAAAAGAACACTAGTGCGGGGATTGCACACAAGTTGGCGAGCCTGCATGGAGCAATTGTGGAGCTCAGTGCTAAACAGCCACCTTCTCTCTGTGAAATAGAGGTAGCAGCCTTAATGTGTGTGTGCGTATGTACACACTTTGATATGCACACTCTCGAACACGTTTGTGCCCTCCCCGAGACAAACGCACGAGCCGATAGTGTACTCTATGTGTATGTTTCAGCACACTCACACATACAGGCATGTACAATAGAATGAATAATTGATTGTCATGGGGGCTTCATGTGTTAAGAACAGAGGAGGCGTGCCAGTAGCGTTTTCACTTCAAATTTGTATTGTCTTTAGTCTCCGCCAGTCATCAGCATATCTAACACCTGCCTCAGTCAGATGTCTAGTGGTGCCTAAGCCTGGAACCCGCTTTCATCTCTGCACTGCAACTGAAACACAAAAAAGTATGCGTTGAAAAAAAAAATCATACCACCACACTGTTTCAAGAGATCATTATCTATCAAGGAAACCAGGACACAAGTTCGATAGCTCAGCTCACGCCATCTTTCTCTCTGTCTCTCTCTGTATAATATATATGTGGGCTAACCTTTGATTGATCGTGTTAAAGGTCTACAATATTTTTTCAAAAACAGAGATAAGGTTCTTGACAGCTATTGTGAAAAAGGTGAATTAATGTACGAAAGAAAAGCCAGTAGCAGTTACTCCAGTAGTGTGCACTTTTCAAATAAGTAATCTTCTTTGTCCGTATGCATTAAACATTAGCAATTAAAAAGTGTAAGTTTCAGGCTATGTGAAAGGCAGACTGCGGGTCTCTCTTTTTTTTTTTTTTTTAAGGAACTGCCCCAACTTCCTTTCCTGTTTAACAGGATAAACAGCCTCTTATTTGTGTGGGAGGGCAATGGCCTACAGTGATCTCAAAATATTATTATTTTTTCTAGATTAGTTTCATAAGCTCTTCTAAGCTAGTACAGAGTTGAAAGTATCATGATGATTGTGTATAAAATCAATACATATTTAATCACTCATATAAATCTTGTATGTCTTTTATAGCACCTGTTTATTCTTGTCCATCTTCAGGCAATTATATGTCCCACATTTTTATGAAAACTAACAGACTGAAACTTGTTAAAAGAAAATTTAGAAATTTAACATTTCATGGAGTGAGTTTTAAATTGCTTTCGTCATTTTTTTTTCTACTTATATCTATACCAGGAGTTCTCAACCATGGGTTGGTGGTGGTTATGCGTCCCTCTAGGGGGCTGTAGTGATCCTCTGGGCGGGGGGTGGGGGTGGGGGTTTACAAGCCTACTTAAAAGTAACTTAAGAGTAAAGTTGAGAACCACTGAAGTATGCAATTTTTACCCTTGTCCAAGACAGACTTTCAATATTTAACTATGACAGTGTAATGGATTGGAAGCATGGTAGTATGTTTTATTTACAGATTTATTTAAGAGAAAAGATACAAAATTCAAACCGTGGGTCGGTAGCCAAATAAACACTAGACCATAGTACAAAATTCAAAACCGATAGCAAATAGGGTTACTTAAAAAACTATGCAAGAGACACTTAGATATGCTCAGACATGCTCCTGGAAAGTCAAACAAGTCTTCAGAAAGAGCATAGGAAATAGCTGGTGTATTTATACAGGAAGACAAGATGCAAACAGGAAGCAGGAGGAGCATAGTCAAAACTCAAGCAAAGGTGCCATTCATAGTTGGAGGTGAAAGTATGAACGTATTTTGGGTGAAAAACAACTGAGTGTCTGTGAAAGCGGAACTTATAGTTGTAGAGGATAGCCACACATGTGCACCAGTAAATTTGAAGTCTCAAACAAAAGTTGCAAAGCCTTACACCTTCTCGAATCCTTCACAGCAGGTGCACAAATCCTATTCTATGAATCACAAATCAAGAAACTCTTAGAGGTTGAGTCATGCCCATGGAAGGCTTTCTCGTGGAGTTTTGTGCATACTCTGCTCAAGGAAGGAAATTACTCCAGTCATTCAGATTGTTCTGGCCATACTAAGTCCTCAGTAAATGTTCCACCTCCCAGATAGTACCTGAATATGAGAGGGACATTTATATTAATCAAACCACAGAAGGACTTCTATATCTGGGAGATGAACTGCAGTCCTCTGTCCGTTAGAATGTCCTCTGAGAGTCCATGAAACCAAAACACATAGAGCCTCGACCTTCTCCAGGGCAGTACAAAGCTTACTAAGTGGAATTAGATGATGAGCGTTAGATAAAATAATGGTCAATAACCACAAGGATGATGGTGTCACCTTGAGATCATAGTAAGTCTTTCTGGAAGTTGATGCCGAAATGGGACCAGGGGTACTTGGGCAGGTGTAGTGGTTGGAGAAGGTCATTGGGCAGTTCAGATTAGATTTTCATCATTTAGAAAGCTGGATGAACTGTTTAAAGTGTGGAGGAGAGAGACTCAATCCCATGTGATAAATGATTTTCAACGGCAGTTTAGACTGTCTAGTCTGAACTGCAAGGGTATGGATGGTGAACGCATAATCTGCAGTCATGCTGTTACCTTGTTGAAGCATAATCGGTTGATTTTCCACAATCTCGCCACCCTGAGTGCAGAAAAAAACTTGTTGAACCATTCCTGATAATAGTCCAGATAGGGGTGAACTGCTAAATCACTCTTGTTCTGTGGTTGCTAAATCTATTGCCTGTCTGTGAGGTAATAAATAATTTCTATGCTGGATCTGAATAAGGTGACATATTCTGTAACGGATTGGAGGCAGAGGCAGAGGTAGGATCCATTTGCAGATTTATTTAAGGGAAAAGACAAAGCTGAGGTCAGAAGCAACAGGCAGGGGGTCGATAACCAGATAAACTATAGTCCACAACAAAAATATAAAATCAATTGGCAAAGGTGTAATCCAGAAAACAGTCAGATAAACAGGTAACAGGAGAATCAAAACAAACAAGGGAAATAACTCTCAGAAACGCTACTGGAATGACAAAAAAAAAAGCATAGGAAATAGATGGTGTATATATGTAGGAACAGGATGGCAGTTGAATTAGAGTCAAAACTCTAGTGAAGGTTCCCTCTTTTGGTTGGAGGTGGAAGTGGCAGTTCCAGCAGACTTTGGCAGATGTTACAAAAAATACATTAACAAACATATTTATTATTACATTTAAAACTAAGATAATCTAAAGAAAGAGTCAATTAAACAAAACCACTTTAATATTGTGTGTAATGTTTTTTTTTATTATTATTATTATATAAGAAGTGCAGAAAGAATATGACAGTTTTGAATTGAACTGTATTAAGAATACATTAAATGTTTGCTGTGAAATTATTCCATCTGTAGTCTAGATGTGGTGTCTGTATATAAGCATTGCTAGTGGACAAATTAAATAAAGCAATGCGAGTATATGAACAGTATGTTTAAGACTTTATTTTCTAAAACCTATTGGGCTAGACACCTTTAAATTTGCTTCAAGATCATTTCAGTTGCACAGAAACTGCGATATCAAACTATGAACAATCTGAAACTGCTGCTTGAAACTAAGTGCAGTTTATTAAACACAGTTATGGCACAACTGAATTCAAATTCTTAAACTTGATTCATATTGTGGCATGACCTCAAACAAACTGCGTGTGCACTCCATGGACTAAAAATGTGGTATAAAGTGTAAACAGTGATGCAAAATTGAACAGAGAGGCCATCATTGGGAGTAAGATTCATCCTGCTCAAGTGTGTAGACATTTCGTCTTGGGCCCCAAGTCCTGCCACTATGACATCACATGGGGCTTGGTAGTCAACTATCAAAGAAGAAGAGTGGGATCATCTGGGGCCTAATGTATTCATCAATGGCAAAATATTTATACACGCCATTCCCTGAAAGGATATCTCCTTTTAAAAACCACAGCCTACTGGCACCACATGAAGAGCAACAAGCCATCAAAAAGACCAGAGAATTAAAAATACAAAACACGGCGATGTTGAAAAACAAGAAACTTTATAAAATGCGGAAATTCTCTTGTCGAAGTAATTAAAAAAAAACATGCCAGTGAATTGTCGCATGTTGCGTTTTTGACTAGGCAACCTTAGATTTGATGAAGTGCTGTCTGACCGATCAATAGGATAGAGCTCCAGGTGGTATTCTTAATTAAGATAATTTATGAAGCTGTTACAATGGGGATGCATAACAAATGGCCTTCCACACAGCTTTATACTCAGTCTGCGCTACATTCTACTGGTTTCAGATTTAGATGTAAACTGAATGTGGAATGTGAATACAGTGGAATAGAAACAATCACCACAATTTTTTTTTTTTACTTCATTTGCATCCAATAATTGTGTTTTATGTTTTAAAGTAAATTTTTGATAAAAATCATTTCATAATTACTCAGTTCTCTGTTCAAGGACATTGATGCATCTGATGCCTTTATGATTAGCATTGTATTCGGCAAATTGGGTATTTCACCTGTAGAGAATACAGTAATGCCTAATGAGTATCAGTCAGAACAGCAGAAGGAAAGTTATATTGGCTAGGGAGGGATAGAGTCCTGTTCCCTTGAGTTCAGTGATATCACTCTTAACACTTCTAAAGCTCTATTGGCAGTTCTGACAAAGACACAATTAGCTTGGGAAGTTTCACGGCTCTGTGGTCAATGTGAGATCAATGACCTTTGTGGAGACATATCTATGGACACATATGAGCTGTTTTCAAAGGTATTTGGTTATAAATATTCTGTGAAAGGCACACCGTGTGAGCTATAATGGAATGTGACTTTTTGGAATGATTTACATGCAATTGATATACAATATGATATAAAATGCATTTGGAATGTGTTTATAATATATATTACAAATTACATAACTTATGTATAATTTATAATATTACATTAAATAATATGACTACAACATAAATAATATTTACAATCCTGATTATAAATAATATATAATTCAAATAATTTATAATATTATAGCAGAGTTTTTTTTCTGTTAAAGTCTCTTATGCTTACCAAGGCTGTATTTGTTTGATCTGGAATACAGTAAAAACAGTAATAATGTGAAATATTATTACAATTTAAAATAACACTTTTCTATTAGAATATATTTGAAATGTAATTTATTCTTGTGATGGAAAAGCTGAATTTTCATCAGCCATTAGTCAAGTCTTCAGTGACACATGATCCTTCAGAAATCAGTCTAAAATGCTGATTTACTGATTGGCTGGACTTTTTTTTTTTTTTCAAGATTCATTTATGAATACAATTTTTTTTAAATGTATTTCTTTATTTATCAGAATCATACACTCAGGCACACCTACTAAATTAAACTTGGCTACCACAAATCCGAATCACCTGAATTAGCAGCACTAATAAAGGCAGGCTGTTTTGGTGTTCTCAAAAACCTAACCTTTATTATACCTGAGTTTTTTTTTTTCACTCTATATAAAAAGGTTATTTGAAGAAATAATATAGCAGAGTAGGCGAGATGCTAACTGTTAAAAACTGAAAAAGTCAGTTAGGAGCGACAACACGGCATGCTTATGCTAGCAGAAAAATGCTTAAACTCGTCCGCATGAATATGTGTTATGTGCCTGAAAAGCCTGACAACAAAGCACCAGTTTTTTTGATGAGGAAACAGCAGCGATGGAGCCCTAACAACAAGGTGTGCCAGGATAAGTGGCTCCCAGAATGCTCTTCTGTGAAATAAATGTGTGCTGAAGGAATGACACATCGATAGCATGCTTAAGTAAGGAATAATTGACTCCGGGCCGTTGAATTATTAGAAAAATAATGCACACCCGAGGTGGTGATGAGGCCGTTACACCTCAGGTGTGCATTATTTTTCTAATAATTCACCGGCCCGTAGTCAATTATTCTACATATACTACGGTTACCACACCTCAAGACATTGATCAGATATTAAGGGATTCGTCCAGTTTTTGTACTTAAATTGCTATTGTGAGTAGGACTATGTTTTCCGCATCTCATTCATTGCCTCTTTTGCTAGTTCCAAAATGTAATTTTAAAGCTGGTAATGGAGGCCTGAGCCGTTGATAGCATTCTAATGCAGTTATTAATGAAGTTATTAAAAGAGAGCGAGAGAGAGAGAGACACAGAGAGAAAGAGAAAGAAAGAGAGAGAGAGAGAGAGAGAGAGAGATAGAGAGAGCTTGCCAGGGCAGCGTTGATAACACCTTTTTGTGCAAACTGCGTGACCGTTATTACAGTTTTACTATGTGAAGTGATATTGAACTGTAATGTGGTCAGGAGAGCTGCCTGGTGCTATATTCGCCGTGCGTTTCCCAGAAAATAATTTCACAACTCAGAACATTCGTCAGCCAATCAGATTCAAGCATTCAACGGACCAGTAAGTAATCTATTATAGAATTCAGTGAACTTACTGAGCAATAGCTGTTTGTTTCCTCATCTTTAATGCCTAAAAAGATCTTAATCATGAATATAGATTCACTTTCACTTTTTTTCCTTTCACTTTCATATACTGAACTGATCCAGTATCAGTTTATTTATTTTTATGATTAACCTAGTAATTACGATATCAGTCCTTCACTGGATCTGTTTCTTGCATCAGATGTGTGTTCAATCGTTGATGGCAACACTTAAACACTTCTCCGTAACTGTTCCCTTCTCACTAACATTCCATCACTTGCCATTAGCGCGCGTCACCCAGTAAAAGCTAATCTTTTATTCTGTTTTTCAATTACTGTAGAGTGCAGGCTTAAATAGGGAGGCGGAGATAATGAAATTAACTTCCGAACTTAAAGCAATTCTCTGTGGCACAATGATCAGATATTCTCTCAGCCTGGAAAATATATGCAAATTTTATGCGTCGATCATTTGTTATTACCATTGCAGCAACACAAAACAGAGTTTTCTTGAACAATTAGACTTAAAATAGTGCATATTAATTAGCCAGGGGAAAGCAGACATGAATATTAAAATTGTGTAATAGAAAGCCCTGTATTTGACATTAGAACAGTGATGTGGGTGTGACACGATCATGTATTTGTTTGTATTCCAAGGGCCTTCAGATCTCAAAGGCGTTCCGTGTACATGAAAAGAAATATGAGCTCAACATAATGGGTTTTAGCTCTTGTCTGCCAGGAAGATAATTGCATATAGACCCTCACATTTAAACCTCTCATTTACTTCTGCACTTCTTGCCTTGCTTGTTTGTTTGTGTTCTTTTGTTCTTCAAGCCAGGCATTAATTCTATCACAGAGAGCTTGCTTTGTGCAAAATATAGATTTTTCCTTTAATCTTTTGTGCTTTAAAAAATAAAATAAAACTCTTATGTAAAAATATTATTACATACACTATCATTTTTTTAAGGAGCCCTTAATTAATTAATTAATTAATGTATTTAAGCATTGCCAAACCTGTACTAATGGCTTTTACAAAATGCATTAATGCTCCTTTTACATAAAAGTAAATAAAGTAGTTATTGTCATTATATTTGGTGACACATTTGAACAAATCACCCATGTTCCAGGGCCTCCGGCACAAGACAGCGGCCCCGCCCCTCCCATCCATCACTTGCGGCGGTCTCCCCGAGGGGACGCCCCCTTGACACCCATAATGGTTGTTTGATGGCCCCCATAAAAGAAGTCAATGTATTGATGGAAGCCCTTTGAGGACAAACCTTATTTTTATGTGGATCAATCCAGTCAATTCATAGAAGGGAACCATAAGGAAGTGGAAAAGAGACTTCAATGATGACATTACACCTGTGACCTCACAGCTTTCGCTTCGAATTGTGATGACAGAGACAGTCTGTTTTCACGATAGTGTGTTGCATTTTTATTAAATCATCGAATCCCCCACAATCAGATTACCATCTTCCAGATTAAATTGCATTGTCTACAATTTGTCCGTGCAACCTAGGAATGCTTTATCAGCCTGTATTTTTGCTGACACATTTGCATCTTGAGTACATCGATGTCAATTTTAAATTCAAAACATAAAAAAAAAAAAAAAAAAAAAAAAAAACTGGTATGAAAAAAGCAAAACTTTGAATTAAAAAATATGATAGTAATTTTTATATTTACATTTCTACCTTAATATATTCATTTAAAAGACCATTTTCCATGCAAAAAATAATCTAAGTAACCAACTGATGTAATGCTGTCCATTAATAAATAAGTCCTGTGAAGGAAAGACCCACCAGACAAGCTCTAACAGGATCTATCAATACTGCAGAAGTCTTGAAGAGAGAAAGAAGTCAAAGTTAACATTTCAGTCTGCTCTCCACCAAAAGTGCTACGGAGAACAATGACTCAGTTACATCACTTTCAAATGAGGGCAGAAATAATTTCTACCTTTATGAAGAACTTTAAATGAAGCCGCTGCTAAGAACGATTAGAAAGACAGCAGAAAAATGCAAAAGGGCAAAATGAAATCCAGCACGTATACTTCATGAATTCAAGCAGACAGTAACAGGCCTGTGGGAGCTCAAATTTTAGATGAAATCAATTTGGATGATTTCACTATATGACACCACAAAACTTACAAAACTCAAAACTCTATTATATTTGTATAAAATCTCATACAGTACCTGTCTCTGTGATCCTTGGCCTCAGACTGCATTTTACTAAAGAGACCCTGCATATTTTTCTCTCTCAGTCCAATTCTAACTTGATGAACAGTGTAGACCACTTCATTTGCATAATCAGAATCTGTCACACTCTCCGAGGAGGTCACCGACCAAAGAAAAGAGTGAAGAGATGGGAAGAAAAGAAGGAAAAGGTGTTGTCCTGGACCACTGAAGCTTCCAGAATCAGGTCAGTATTCCTCAACAGTAAAAAAAAAAAAAAAAAAAACCCAGAAGCCTGAGGATTTCTCATAGTAGTGGGACGCCAATAGTGGAGAGTCTTAGGTGAGGCAACAGGAAGTTTTGGAGAAAGTTTGAGTGGAGTCCAAAGCGAGGTCCTATGGAAGAGAAGGAAAGAGCCCCAGTGCCTGCCTGCTCCAAAAGAGGATGTGATGAGACTGCATAGCTAATGAGCTCTCCGGCTCCAGAGAACCCCGGCTTTTCTTATTCTCGTTCATCATTAATTCAGCAACGTTGATAATTTCATTAGATTGCCACCATTTTTTTTTTTTTGCATATCAATAATTAATGCACGCGGCTCCTGGACCGAGGCAGTCCCTGAGTGCGAGTGCACGCTTGCATGAGTGTGTGTGGTAAGTGTGATATGGACACACCTAAACACAGAGCCTTTGCCAAGCATACACACCGCACACTCCAAATACACACGCACACACATGGCCCAGCTCTGTACAGGCAGCTCAGGGAGATAAAACATATGGCAGTCGTCAAAATGAAGCAGCGGTTCAGGTAAATAAAACAGTACCTGGCAAATACTGGCGAGTTCTCATCTGGCACTGTGGCAGGAGCACAGAGAAAACCACCAGGGCAGTAAAACAAACACACAGAGCCAGTCAAGCAGCCAGCCGATCTCCCTGCAAGCTTTCAAGAGCCAAGCTGTGGGATTACTCTAATCACATTTATTTATTAACCCTCAATTAAGAATGTAAGTCTTACGGCTCATGTTAGTTTAGGGAGAACACTGGGACCTACAATGCACATAATTGACAGGCAGGGCTTATTCTTAGTTCAAACCGTTTTGGCTGATTAAGGATAAGCCTTTCATCTGTAGATACAATGCTATTAATTAAATCATTAAAAGAATTATTCACTTGTGAGAGGGGGGATTTAAAAAAAAATCAAATGAGAAGCCTTGCAATAACTCCTGAAATATTCATTAATAAAAAAAAGATTGCTTAAATTTAATGACAGGGATTACATGTGTAGAGACTGTCTCCATTTCGCCAAGCCTGCCCCTTAACACAAACCCTCCTCCCCCTGTTTGATTACTAGATAAAGAGATTAAAGAAGAAATGGGGGGTTCATATTGCACACAGGCATCCATGCACACATTGTGTGGCAAACACTTGTGTAGTACAAAAATAAACACAAACACAAGCAGCAAGTTAAAGAAAGAAATAGAATTCTGTCATCATTTACTGACCTACTGTGGCTATGGCTTTCTTTCTTCTGCAGAAAACAAAGGAACATATTTTGATAAATATTGTTAACCAAACTGTTTTGGTGACCACTGACTTCAATTGCATGAAAAAAAAAAAAAAATATGCTAAGACATTTTGGATAATATCTTCTTTTATGTTTCAACAACAGACCCAAAGGCCTTCAGATTAGGGAACAACATGAGAGTGAGAAAATGATGACTTCTGAAGGGTCTTTTGACTTCTCACACTGTGGCAAAAGCAACATTTAATTGTGTTGATCAAATGGGACCAACATTGTTTACCGAGCGAGAAGTTTTTATGTTATTGTGTGTCTCACTACATGCTTTCATAGATTAAAGACTTTGTTATTGCAGGGCGTAGCCATCTTTTCAGAAGTGAGGGGGACAGAAATTATATATATATATATATATATATATATATATATATATATATATATATATATATATATATATATATATATATATATATATATAGTTGACCAAAAGTGATGATAAATACATCATTTTACAAAAGATTTATATTTCAGATAAATGTTGTTCCTCTAAACTTTCTGTTTATCAAAGAAAACTGAAAAAGAAATCTACTCTTTAACTTCTCTCAACTTTCTTTTTATGAACTTAAATCTCAAAATTCTAGCTTTTAATTGGCTTAGATATATTAATTGGCTTAGAATAATAAATAATAATGATTTTTTTTTATATTCTACAAACAATGTTTTATCAAATAATAGGGCAGAATATTTTCTATACTGTAATAAATGAAATGTCAGTTAGCACTGCATTGTTCATATACTTTATTGAGTGTGAATGAACCACACACACACACACACACACACACACACACTGCAGGAGTGTTTAGTGCTCCGTGATGTTCATCTCGCTGTATTCTGGGTCCTAATAAAATATCAGATCATGCACAGACAATCCTGTTTCTTTGAGTTTAATTTTATATTTTTGAAAACCTCTATGTGAACACATTTGACGAAAAAGGACACGTCTCCCGCATAATCTATGCCCATGTTATTGGGTGTAAACTTCAGACATCAGATCCTAATAGATAGATCTTGTTTGATCAACTTATTGCTACTCTGTTCTTTCCAGATCTTTCAGGTGGATGTTCACCCATCCCCCCCCCCACACACACAGACACACAAACACATATATAGATAAAGTAACTGTTCTTATAGAAAATTACAGTAGTCTGCCAACTACGCCATATCCAGATCATTACTCTGCTTGGAGTTGGTCTTAGTTAATTAAGAAATAAAGTTGCTTTGCAAGGTTTCAAGTCAAGAATGGGAGACAAAAATCACAATTATAAGTCATAATGGCCAGAAATAGTCACATTGTGGTATATAAAGTAAATTTAACTGTGACAATGAATGAATATGCAATTGCTTGATATGATCAAGTTGCAGTTGTGAGATACAGTATAAGGTCACAATTATGAGAATACAGTCACAATTGCTAGATATAAAGTTGCATTGCAAAGTACTAAGTCACAACTGTGAGATAAAAAGTTGCACTTCCAAGAAAGATCAGCAATTGGGAAATATAAACCTTTTGGGCTTCCATATGTTTCTGTGTCATTGTGTGTAAAACACAACAACAGAACTGACCCATATTCCACAGCATTGCACAATCCCAAAAGTATCGCAAACTGTCACCACCACACACGCAGCACACGGCTCGTTTTTAAGACAGAAGATTGAACCCATTGGTGATTGTAGGATGATTGACGGCTTTGTGCTAAAGCAGATGAGACACACTCCTCCCCTACTGTAGTCAGAGTGTTTGAGAGAGTGCCAGTAGCCCACCCATAGGGGGGTCTCACCGAGTTCTTCAAAAAGCCTGTATGTGTGTGTGTATCCTGCTTTGTTTGATCCCTCTGCAGAGGGTCAGGACACAGGGGACTGGTCTATAGATCGGTTTATGTGTGAATCTGTCTGGTGGTGGGTGGGTTGTGCAGACAGTTGATGCCAAAAATAATGTTCAACACAGTGTTGCATAGAACTACTATGATGGTGAAATAAAATCAACAGGACAAAAGGCACAAAGTGTGAGTTTGAATGAACGAAACACACATTGATTGCGTGCACATGCTCTTGAGGCCAATTGATGGGTAGGTTTGTGATATTTCACTTTCGCAAATCTTACTAGCACCTTTGAGATTGCCAAGGCCTGGTACTCACATTGTTGGCATTTTTTTTTTTATTTTTTTTTTTATTAAATTGGACTATGGGGAGATGAAAACCAAACTTCACAAAGGATAAGTTTTGGTAATTGACAAGATGCTCCCAGTAAAAAAGAAAATAATAAATGGATTAAAAAAAAAAAAAAAAACCTTTTGTGTATTGTTTTTCATCAACATCTGGTATCAAACAGACTCCAGTCCTAGAGATGAAAGCCATGATAGAACAATTACATTCAGATCAGTCAAACAACCCAGAAAAGGGTTCTGTTTTGGCCTATTATTTCTTTTTTGCTTCATTAACAATATTCCCTGTCAGTTTGGTGGTTAGATTATTTTTCTAACACTTTCCACATCTTATGTATAGGGACTTAGTTTTTGTAGAATAATATAGCATAGAGTGAAGTAGTAAATATTTGATATTACAGTATGTATGTTCATAAAATATTTATAGTGCTTGGCCATGATTAATCCCAATCAATTGCATCCAAAATAAAAGTTTTTATTTATAAATGTGTGTGTACTGTTTATTTTTATTATGGATATATAAAGACACACACATACAGCATATATAAACAAAAATATATACATGTATTTATATGAATATAAATCAATATAAATTCATATTAATATATTTATATTATATTATATATAATGTAAATGCATCTAATATATAAACATAACATTTCTTAAATGTATACATGCATGTGTGTATATTTATACACACACAGTTCACACATATATTGTGTACACACAAAAAAAAAAAAAAATAATGCGATTAATCACAATTTATCATTGCACAGCACTAATGTATATATTTATTATTCTACGTATATTTAAAAAAATTGACCGGTCAGTGGTTTGCCTAAATGACTAATTGACTAATTGAAGTGGTATGGTTCAGGCAAAAAATTAAATTGGTCCAAACCTTTTTGCATTTCTTCCTTCTGTGGAACATTTAAATCTAAATTCCTTTCAGATTTCCAATTTTCCATACAATGAAACACAATGGGGTTTTGGTTCACAACATTTATATAATATGTTGTGTTTTATAGAGTAAAGGTCATACCATTTTGGAACAACATAGTAAATGACAAAGTTTTCATTTAGTATGAGCAAATAACAATATTTATTTATTTTTGTGCACTGCTACTTTAAGGAATCCCTATATTAGACTGGGTTCAAGATCACCTGACCCCATTCAAACACAGTTCTTAGAGGGCTTTTACATAAGAAGTGTTCAAAAACATCTACACAACAGCATGGCATGATGCCTGTCTGCATGTTTATTGCTACATTGCTGGTGCTTTAAAATGGGATGGGAATTAAAAGCGCAACACCAAAGCATTAAAAACATGAAAACTAACTATATATATATATATATATATATATAATATATATTAACATACATATATACATATGTATGTTAATACATATATATATATATATATATATATATATATATATATATATATATATATATATAAAATATCTGAACAGCAGTTGACTAGCAAGTTGTTGGTTGGTGGAGTGACAAACCATCTAAATGATGAGTCGGAGTCATCTAACACAAAATAGTCAGTGATCTCTCCATGCTGCCTCTGAGTGAATGGATAACCCCAGTTTTCCACAGACATCTCTCATCCATCCCCACTGAGACCGAAATGTGCAGAAGGAGACCAGAGATGAGGAGAACAGCGGGTGACTGGAACTAACCTCGCTAACTTCACCATAGCCTCTGGGGGGGTCGGCTCACGAATGGCACTCGGCATGAATCACTCGTCGGGAAATTATGTCCACAGCATTTAATATAGCGAATTGCTACTTGCGTTACAGACGGCACGTGATCATTCATCACAACTTCTCGCAGCCGTGGCTGTTTGCCCAATTCGACGCTCTGCCCTTCTATAATGGGTGTACAATTGAATCAGGTGTCTGGTCCTCTTAAGGAAATTAAGTCATGGCTTACGCTGTGGCCACTTAATGAGGGCCGGGCTGCGAGACAGTGACGAATGGGGGGCGATGCTAGGGTAGAGCAATATCTGCATTCCGTCGCCGTGTCGATTTTTCACCCTTCCGCCTCCCTGCTGCCATCCCCTCCTCCCTTGAGAGAGAGAGATATCAGTCACCTGCATGGTTATTAGAAAGCTCTTATTTGAACATAGATTCCCTTCTGCGATGACAGCTAATAACAGGATTGTCGTTCATGAGTCGTATTTTTACATAGCTTTTTGATCATGATGGACATTACGAGGTACTGATAGGTCCACCCAGCACTGCAGGTGCCTATAACTGGTTAATGATGGCGCTTATGATGTACGGAATTTGTTTAATAATTCAAGATGGTGGGAAAGTCAACTGTGTGGCACACATTTTGCATGACTTTTGAAAGATCTCTTTCATAATGTACCAGACTGAAATGTTTATTTAATTGTGGAACAGTGAACGAAAGCCTTTTCCAGCCTCAGAGATAAAATAGAACAAATAAAATAAGAAATAAAGACCCATGGTCAGTATAAAGTCACAGTTGTGAGATATAAAATCACAATTACAAGAATTGTGAGAAATAGTCTCATTTGTGAGATATGAAGTTGTAATTAGGAGATATAAAGTCATACATAGAAATAAAGTCACAAGATTTGGAGTCACATTGTGAGATATAAAGTTACAGTAGTGAGACACATTTGTCAGATATAATATTGCGGTTGTAAGATATTAATTCATAGTGCAATATATGAAGTCACATTGTGAAATATAAAATCATTTCAAGAAATACTCACATAGATATAGGCCTGGTTTCACAGACAAGGCCAGGAATAAGCCAGAATTAGCTGGCTTTAGTTAAATTAGGTATTTTTTATAGGTGCCTTGGAATGGAAGAGTGGAATGGAAAAAGGAATGGAATAAATAAATTACAAATCTCATCAACTTATATTTTATTCACAATAGAATATAGATAACATTACAAATGCTGAAAGTGAGACATTTTTAAATGTCATGCCAAACATTGGCTCATTTTGGATTTCATGAGAGCTACACATTACAAAAAAGATGGGACAGGTAGCAAAAAGAGGCCACAAAAGTTAAATGTACATATAAAGAACAGCTGGAGGAACAATTTGCGACTTATTAGGTCAATTGGCAACATGATTGGGTATAAAAAGAGCCTCTCAGAGTAGCAGTGTCTCTCAGAAGTCAAGATGGGGAGAGGATCACCAATGCCCCCAATGCTGCAGCGAAAAATTGTGGAGCAATATGAGAAAGGAGTTTCTCAGAGAAAATTTGCAAAGAGTTTGAAATTATCATCATCTACAGTGCATAATATCATCCAAAGATTAAGAGAATCTGGAACAATCTCTGTGCATAAAGGTCAAGGCCGGAAAACTATACTGGATGCCCGTGATCTTCGGGCCCTTAGACAGCACTGCATCACATACAGGAATGCTACTGCAATGGAAATCACAACATGGGCTCAGGTATACTTCCAGAAAACATTGTCGGAGAACACAATCCACTGTGCCATTCGCCATTGCCGGCTTAAACTCTATAAGTCAAAAAAGAAGCCATATCTAAACATGATCCAGAAGCGCAGGTGTTTACTCTGGGCCAAGGCTTATTTAAAATGGATTGTGGCAAAGTGGAAAACGAATCAAAATTTGAAGTCCTTTTTGGAAAACTGGGATGCCATGTCATCTGGACTAAAGAGGACAAGGACAACCCAAGTTGTTATCAGCGCTCAGTTCAGAAGCCTGCATCTCTGATTGTATGGGGTTGCATGAGTGCGTGTGGCATGGGCAGCTTACACATCTGGAAAGGCAACATCAATGATGAAAGGTATATCCAAGTTCTAGAACAACATATGCTCCCATCCAGACATCGTCTCTTTCAGGGAAGACCTTAAATTTTCCAGCATGACAATGCCAGACCACATACTGTTTCAATTATAACATCATGGCTGCGTAGAAGAAGGATCTGGGTACTGAAATGGCCAGCCTGCAGTCCCATAGAAAACATTTGGCACATCATAAAGAGGAAGAAATGCGACAAAGAAGACCTAAAACAGTTGAGCAACTAGAAGCCTGTATTAGACAAGAATGGGACAACATTCCTATTCCTAAACTTGAGCAACTTGTCTCCTCAGTCCTCAGACGTTTGCAGACTGTTATAAAGAAGAGGCGATGCCACACATCTAACTTTTTTTTAGATGTGTTGATGCCATGAAATTTAAAATCAACTTATTTTTCCCTTAAAATATTTTTGATACATGTTCTCAGTTTAAACATTTGATATGTCATCTATGTTGTATTCTGAATAAAATATTGAAATTTGAAACTTCCACATCGCATTATGTTTTTATTCAAAATTTGTACAGTGTACCAATTTTTTTTGGAATCGGGTTTGTAAAAAAGTCACAATTATCTCTATGTTGCTCTTTGTTTTATTGTAAGTGTGACTTAACTTACAATAAAATAAATTCAAAACTGTGAAATATGAAGTCACATTGTTATACAATGTAATGGTGCAATGTAACTAAGGAAAATAGACTTTTCAGACAAATAGAGTCTTCAGTGCTGGAGTTTTTAATACAGTGAACATTCACTTTCAGACTCTTCTTGTCTGTTTGTCTGCACAATTCACTCTCAAATGGATGTTTATTATGATCTGATATATTGGCTGTGTCTAAAAGTCATATAATTGACTTATTAAAAGAGCATCATTTGATGTGAAAGGGCTACTTTTCTGAAATCCATAAATGTTGAAATGCACCCAAGATAGCAGGGTGCCGAGGGCAGTCAGTCATACCAACTGAATACACTATGACGTGTATATTAAATATTATATACTGCACCACTCCTACAACCACTTTCTAACAATCATTTTTGACTACTGCAATTTTTTACAGCTTCCATATAACTCCATAATTTACATCAATTCCCTCAGAAGCACAAGTATCATAACCACTAAAAAGAACATGGCCTACCCTTGAGATTCAGAGCAGAACAAGTTGTGGTTTGATGTGACTACCATCTTAGTGAGGAACTGGCACTGGCAAGGGCTATTAATAACCATGACGGGGATCAATGAGAGGAACATCTCAAGATGATCAGAGGAACATCCCAGAATGAACAAGCAGGGCTGGCCTGAGCTGAGTTGAAGCTGCTACATGTATGCCCTTTAATAAAGCAGTAAGACATATGGAGCTGCATGGAACTTGGCTCTGCAGTGGTCAAGCCCTGTTACAAAAATGACTGTGTGTGGAACTGAGGACCCTGTTCTACCTCTCCTCCATGATCCCGACTGAACTGCACTCAGCATGAATTATTGACCTTGTAGTCCGGACCCTCTTCATTACTGGGGAGACTGTCAGGCCTGGTTTGCAGATACGGAGAGAGCATCGAGTTAGGCTGGCTGACCATGTCCACGTACTCTATCTTTAATGCCCTGAGCAAACCGGGCGGTCTCAGCGTTTCATCAGGCCAGCCGTCAGGAAGCATGTTCATGTCCAAGTCTGAGCCCGGAAAGCTTGAAAAGCACCACCTGGGAGCTGGCTGTGCCTCCGTATGTAGTCTTAAAGTTCAGGATAGCTGCGGAAGTTGTGCCTGCAGAGGAGGAGATAGACATAAAGTTCACCAAAACTTTTTCCACACCTTCAATGCATCTCGGTGAGAACCTGTTTCAGCAATCTAGGCTCATTTTGAAAATGTATTTTGAAAAAAAAAAAAAAAACTGAAATGAACATTTGTTGCAGTAAAACTTACCATTGTGTGGTTTCTTGCACAATAATATGTTATAAACTTAAAACCCTTTTACCACAGTGCATGAATTGTAATTGAATACATTAGCATTTACACATAACCCGATCCATATGCATGGCTTATGTAGGGTGGCCATATGCACCATTCATATGGGACACGTCCCAGCCAGGATTTTAATAATGCCTAAAATATCCATGTTTTGGCTTTTTGCACTGTGCAGGTTGATCGTTGTGTAACCTTCATGAGAGCTATGAAGAGCAGAGCGGACGGCTCCTGATGCTTTCGAATCTCTTTCACGTGTTCGTTTGTTTGACTTGAAGCATTGTGGTGCACTTTGTTTTTTTGGGATTTGTGCGCAGCGACGCTTCAAGTTAATCGAACGAACATGTGCACGTATTTGCATCTCTTTGATCGTTCCCTCTATGTCTCACCTTCTCACACGCAGCCCCACGGTTGGTCGATTATGTACAATACATGTTATTGGTCAAACTGCTCTGGATGTTTTAGGCAATATTAAAATCCTGTCCGGGACGCGTCCCATATGAATGGCGCATATGGCCACCATGTGATGTTGCAAACTTACTTGGTATCTCACCTGGTACAGCATTGCTTGGGTAAGAGTCCCATAATAAGTCATGATAAAAGAGCTGAAAGACTTGTGGAAGCAAGCTATAATAGCATGCTGCTTCGACAAATGCATTTTTATGTAATTTGCTTTAGTTAACTGTTGAGATGAGTGTTGTACAGCATTAAGCATTACCCATTATCCGTCATATCAACACAACTGTTGTAATACAAAGGCCTACAACAATTATCATAAAACATTACTATTCCAAAGGGATACAGATTCCTGTTCATTTCAGATAAAACTTCATATGCTTGTAGCTCCATTCATTGGACACTTTACTGGGGGAAAGCATCCCGAAAATATGCAGGAAACAACGCAATATCATTTTTTCATCATTTTTCATCATTTATCATTTTTAGTGAATCACTTCATTTATTCAAAAGAGAGTAATCAAAGTAATGACCACTGAAACCTCAACATATACTGTATATATATATATATATATATATATATATATATATATATATAGGTGATGTCAAACGATTAATCATGATTAATCATATCCAAAATAAAAGTTTTTTGTTTACATAATATATATATATGTATATGTACTGTGTATATTTATTATGTATGTATAATTAAACACACATGAATTAAGTTAATTAAGAAAAACGTGTTCAGGGTTTTTCAGTATATGCGAATCTCTCCGCCCATTCAAAAAAATAAAAATAAAAAATAAGATCGATTTTGTGCACATTTTGAGTTTTGAACTCTAAAAGTAATAAATCCACAGTAAGCAAAAATTTTTAAATAAACAACAGTTACTTGCCTGGACAACATAAGTGCTTGTGGCTTCTGCATTATCTTGTTAGTAGCTTTTAGACGGTGCATCACAAGACCTACTTTGCCACAGAAAAAAACAAACAAACAAACAAATGAAAACAGTAAATGCAACTTAGCACCACAACCTACTTGCAGCATTTTGCTTTTTTTTTTCCTGACAGACACAGCTAAGTATTTACCTCAGCAATTATCCACTGACATCCTTCATCTTTTCACTAGTGCTGTACAGTCACCCTGAACAGTGAGATCCTATAAACATGCTTGCATTCCCAAGGAAAAAGCTTACTGTGATTCAGACATGAAAAAGGAGCATGTGTGGGCCTACGAAATTCAGAAAAAAAAGGAGAAAATCAATTAAAAAAGTAAACAAACCAAAAAGAACCCCAGCAGCATAAATGGATGATAGAATAGGTAGATATGCACATTTATGCAGGTGTGTTTGCTTCTGATGAGAGGAGATGAAAAGACATGCATTTTAAAAGGAAACAAGAAGATGTCATCTTCTGTTTGTCTGACATATTTACACAATTACTGCACTATAAAGCTGAGCATCCTGGATCTCTGTGCTTAAAGGTTTGAAGTATTTGAGGGGGATTATTTTCTTTTTTTTCTCATTCAGTTTTCATTGGTGTCTGCATAGTCTGCAGTGTGGGCATCCGTCAGCTGTGGAAGTTTATGTTATACGTGTACAGTTTTTTAAAAATAAAACAATAGGATTGTGTGGGATGTGTGCAACCACATAACATACAGAAAAGAACACAGAACATACACATTCACAGACTGCCAGACATTTCAATGGCATGGGTAATTAAAACCTATCCTACCTCACCTTACACCCTTATACATATTCACCTACCCCAAATCTACAGGACTTACAGAATCTGTCTGGCTCTCAGAGGTATCGCACACAATGGTGCTTTTATCATATGCTTATCAGCATGACCTTCTTCTCTCTTTTTAATGCTCGATCTTTTGCCCTTTCAATCAGGAAGCATATTACTGCTCTGTCAGAGCAAAGCACTTCCTAACGACAGCAGAGCCAGCTGGGAAAGAGGGCGAGGGCAGGAGGCCTTCGCATTAACATAATAATCCAGCCATGCTCCCACAGGCCCCGGGGCCAGACAGCATATTAGCTGGGTCCCCTTTGTGAGGGTCCTTGCAAAGGAGAAAGAGCCGTCTTATTACTTGCCTGTCAACCTGTGGAACCTTTATTTTCACCTTTTGGAGTCACTGTTGTGGGTTGTGAACAGGGTTGTCACAAGACCCTTTTTTTACTGGGACATGAGCGCCAGTGAAATACTGTTGTGCTCCAATAAAATATCACTGATAAATCCTTATGTATCAAAAGCAATAACCATATATTGGCCTGATAATTTTTTTTTTCTGGAATTATTTCAGAAATTAAATTATGTCATGCATGTTAAATCAGTAATGGAACTTGCAATGTCAGATTTTCAAACGCATCACTCTTGAACTAATTGGTCCTGTGGGTTTTCAAAAAAAAAAAAAAAAAAAATTGTGATTCAGTTGGATTCATTCAGACAGTTCACACATGCACTGAATTGTTTGCAGTAGTTTCTCAAGCTTAAATAGCAACAATAATATTTTATTTGCCTACAGTCCATCAGAGAAAACAAAATACATTTTATCAAAAATCTTGATATCCTTCCTATTTGCCCTTTGCATTTTAATGTCAGTTTAGGAGAGAGGTATGATTCATGAACAGATTGTATTTTGAATCTTTGAACCAGTTCACAAGACAATTATGAACGATTCTTTCCCAAATCAAATGGTCCTGTCTCACTCAATGAAACAGTTTCATCTGTTACCATCCCACTGGAGGGGAACAATATATGTGAACCTCTCACAAATATCTGTTCCAGGGTTATTAAATAGCTTCGGAAGACTTATATGAGAAACATCAACTTTTATGACCCATTCTTTGTCTTTTTAAAGCTTGAAAGTTACATTTTATTGTATGGAAAAGGATTGCTAGTAGGCATCTGTTTTTCAAATGTTTTGGTTACACATTATTTTAAGGTGTCCTTGTTATAGTGTACTTATAACTTTAGGTACTGAGTAATATTAATTAACTACATGTACTTACTATATGGTTAGGGTTAGGATTAGGGATTGATTTAGGGTTATTTGAATGCAATTATACATAATTTATTGTTATTATAATAGTAAGTGCATGTAACGTGTATCAAGGACACCTTAAAATAAAGTATTACCAATGTTTCCTATTGTTCCCCTTAGAAACAAGAAAGTCAAGTGGGTCTGAAAAAAAAAAAAAAAACTCAGGGTGGGGAAAATAATACTTATGTTAAAGGTATTTAAATTTTAGATTAAAATGGTACAAGCAATTTGAACTTTACCTAAATGCACTGAAAAGGACAGCTATTTATTTCTTTCCAAAGGCTTTCACCGATGGCTGTTAGCAAGATGCGCTGAACATGTGATCTTATGCACTAATCTCCTTTAACACATATTGTGACTAGCCGTCAAGAGGCTCTTGTGTGTCAAATCAAGTGGCTCTTCACATAAGTGTCTTGAAGTGCCTGAGTGCTTGAATGAGAAACAAGCTTTTCAAAAACTCAAGCGCTACTCACAATAATGCAATATAAAACAAAGAACACAAGAACAAACACTTCCATTGTACTTCTCACTATAAAGACTCCATAATCCAAGTTTAATCAATAGTGTTGAATTGAGATGGGCATCATGGGCATTAAGCCCAACATTAAATGAGGAACCATCCATGTGAGGCTGCTGGAGGGAGGGCAGCGGGGAGTCTGTCAGGCCATTTAGTTTTCAAGGACCTTAGATGGTGGATGTGATGGTGTGCGCTGACAGCTCAAGAGCAGAGGAACAGATAGACAGAGGAGGTGGCGTCGAGGTCTGACACTGAAGTCTCCCAACTCTGAAATGTCAGAGGAGGAAGATGACGAGGCAGCAACTCCACAAACAGCCGGATCAAGCCACACCATAGGCCCCCACCAGTCAATGCACCCTTGGGGGGCAGCACTCTAATTGGTGGAAAGGGCAGCCCATCCGCTCTCACACTCAGATCTCTCTGAGGACATCCGAGGCAACGTGCCAATTACTGCCAATTGTTGGCCTCGTCATTGAGATGTGGACAGTCGTCCACATGGAATATGACTGGGGCCGGAGAATTTTCCTTTTTTTTTGAGAACGGGCGGAGAGATTCGCATATGCTGAAAAACAAACTCTGGCTTATGACCCTTCTAGATAGCATCCATTCATGTTATGTCCATTGAGACACACAGCTCTCTCTATGAATATTCGTTGCATGCAGTACTGGAAAAAAATTATTAGAATAAATCAGCTTTCTGTTCTAATGTTTTAAGCTCTGGTAAAAGGACGGTTTCATATCGAGGGGGTGAGTTAATGTGAAGTGATTCTAACTGACAAACCCTGTACTTTTCAAACCCTCAAGTTCAGGCTATGTTTAAAGAGGGAATAGCCCATTATGGGCTGCTTGGAGGGAGTTCAGCACACGTAGAGGTTCATCCATTATCCATAAGCTGTTCATCATGGTTAGGGTCAGGGGAAGACCACAACTCTTCCCAGCAGGCAAAGAGCGTAACGGGGAGGAGGAACTCCACTCTCTGGAGTGTGTACACAGTAGAAAAGAAAGAAATTAAAGATAACAATAAAAGAGGAATTAAAAATTCACAAAATATTTTGCACAGCTGAAATCTATGTCTTTTAATTGTTGGCAAAAATCTTGGCCAAAAAAAAAAAAAAAAAGAGACCATGGTAATTTTATACTGATAAATTATTCAGCACACATTAATAACAGTCCAAGTCCAAGCAGCATAAGAGGAAGCTGTTTTAAGAGTGATGAACGACTGGTGTTTCCAGAGTTTCTGCATGGCAGTAATTCTTTTGGTTTTAAGTGCTAAAAAATGACATGAGAATAAAAAGCTTATTTTAAGAAGTTCAGAGGATGTTTCCAGTGCACCCAAATGATACTTTGGAGCCACGGTAAAGAGTGTATGTTACCGCTGAATATTAAAAATCGTAGTTATGTTTTATATACAAATGTTTATATTCTAAAATTGTATATACATAGAATAGAAAAATACACACACACACACACACATTTGTTTTTGTGAAATCCCATAGGCGTAATGGTTTTTACACTGTACAAACTGTACATTCTATGGCCCTACATCAACCCTACACCTAACCCTAATTTAGTTAGCATTTTTAGTTAGCATTGACCATTTTTACTTTCTCAAAAAAAAAAAAAAAACTCATTCTGTATGATTTATAAGCGTTTTGAAAAATGGGGACATGGGTTGTGTCCTCATAAGTCACCCTCTCCTTGTAATACCTGTGTCATACCCATTTCGTTATACAGAGTTGTGTCCTGATATGTCACAAAAACAAGAGCACACACACACACACACATACACACACACACGCACACACACACATACACACACAGGTCTTAACTTATTAGTGAAAAACACACAGACACACACACACACACACACACACACACACACACACACACACACACACACACACATATATATATATATATATATATATATATATATATATATATATATATACAGCTAACAAGTTATCTGTTTTTGCAAACATTTGTAGTTAATATTTAGTTAAGACTGGGAATTGGTCCCAAAGCTGACATGTGACCAACTATTATATATTATATTACAGAATCATATACATTAGAAAAATCATTAAAAACAATAACATTACCTGCGACAATAGCGTAGCACATAGGATCATGTGTTTTTACATAAATTGTCCACATCCTTAGACAGAATTTAAACCAAACAGTATTCAGTGTAAGGTTTTGTGAGAATGTCACAATAAAGATTCATCTTTGTGATAAAGAACAACAAAGAATATTGCCCAGAATTAGGGCTTTTGTTTGCTGTCAATCACTTTATCTGATGTTTGTGTTTTCAAATGGAAGATGACGGTTGGGTTCAAAGGCTTAATGCACTCCTTGATATGTATTTCATGTCTAATCAATCAATTCATCAATCTGTTTGCCATCCATGATCTCCATCGTTTTCATCTCACCTATAGAAATGAATGCTATTAATATTTAAAGCCTGCTAACTAGATCTAATCATGAGAGCCAACCCTCACTACATCCTCACTGAGCAAAGACAGTATGTCAAGAGATGCCTTGCTCATCTAGATAGGAACCTGCATGATTCGCACATCAACACAGCCACTTAGTTATTCTTTTTCTTATTCATAATGAGGAGGGAGGAGGGACTCCCTCCCATCAGCCACGGACATGAAGCAATACTTTCATTGCTTAATAATTAATAAATGACTGAGTGCATGTGGTACCTCACCTCCAAATGCATACCATCTGTACATTAAACAATGGACTTGAAAGTAGACACAGAAACACAGAAATATGCATGAATTTCTTGTAGATAAAAAAGGCTGCATATTTCTGTGAGCAAAAAAGGAAGCAACAATTGCCTTCCCAGAGCATGATGCAGAGCCCGTCTTGTTTTCTCTTCCTTAAAGGCAGTGCTCTATTCTAAATATTTACAAACTGAATAGTGCACATGAGATGGAATAAGTGGAGGAACTCAATAAAAGTAGTCCAGGGCCTGAAGGAGAAAACAACAACTTCTCAGAGCTGGCTGAAAGAAACACTGCCAATGGAAGAAAAACAAATTTTAACTTCAAAATAATTCAGAAACAACTGAAGAACTGAACAATCTGCCGTAGCTGTACCCAGAGCAGCATAAAAGTAGTGTGTTCATTTACATACACTGTATAATATCAAATCTTTGAAATGTTGGCCTTAAACATCTTTATTATATTAGCTGTGATACACACTAAAATAAAATAATAGTGATACATTTTAATACAATAAACTTGGATCCCCACTTTTCAACTGCATTAATAAAATGTTTCAAATGTACACTTCATGCACATTAGATCATTTTTGGTTTTATTCCAGACTCAACAGCAACACAAAGCAAGTGTAATTTTTGAGAATGTAAATAATGCATGGTTTGATAAACTGAATGTCATTTTTTCCCTCACATTTTTATTTTCTCAAGTATCAACATTTATAGTTATTATTATCTATGTACACTAACAGTGTCACAATAATAAAACAGCGGTAGTGTATGTATATGTAAGTGCTAATGTATTAGGAATATATTTTTTGTGAAAATGTCAATGTATATTCTAAACAAGGTTCAATTTGTCAATTACATAAAATTTTTGAGGATATTTTTACATTTTGTAAATGCACTTGATGCAGAGATGACATTTTCTGTAGGCCAGTTTGGACATTAGTTTCACTTTGGTTCCCTCAACAAAATTTTGGATAATGGCAGAAACTAAGCTCTCTGACCAAAAATAAAAAAGTTTAGGATTCTTACATTTTGTTCATTATGATAATATTCACAAATTAGCACAACTTTAAGCTAAAATTAAGTAGTAAGTTATAATTTAGAAGTTAAAAGCTAAATCTAGGCTACAAGGAAAAAACATTAAAAAAAACTGCCTGTTCATCATATATATATATATATATCATTTTATACATAGATCATTTTACAAGAAGATATTTTGTAAATTTCCTAATGTAAATATATCAAAACCTAATTTTTGATTAGTAATATGCAATGCTAAGGCCTTCATTTGGACAACTTTAAAGGCAATTTTCACTCTCAGATTCCAATAGTATCTTGGCCTATTGTCTTATCCTAAGAAAACATACATCAATGGAAAGCTTATTCAGTTCATTCAGCTTTCAGATTATGTCAGATGATAAATCAATTTTAAAAATGTACCCTTATTACTGGGTTTGTGGTCCAGGGTCACATTTGAACTATGATGAAATATGATGAAAATTATATTGTGGGCATTTTCAGTCTACCAAAAAACAATTATGTTACACACTGCTGTATTGTCTTAAAAAATTAAAAAAGACAAGAAAATTATGTTAGTCTATTGGTCCAGAAGTCTACAGAGCCAAAAGTGCTAATAGACAATGTTGGAATTTTAGTTTGTTGATTTCCCAAAAATAGTGTAATTTAAGGTGACAGATATTAAGATGTTTGATAGAAGACAAAAATTGCCAGTAAAAAAGAAAGAATGCTTTATAGTGACTGCTAACAAAAAAAAAAATTGATATGTATCTATTTGCCATTAAAAGTTGAATATAAAAGCAAGGCAAATCAAATGAAAACAGGGTGTCTTTAATAATCAGTGTTGTTTAATCTCTGTTTTGTTTGTTTGTTGTTTAAAAACAGGAGAAAAAAGTGCACCAACAGCTAATGTTGCTTCTTTAGAAACCGCAACATCCGACTTGCGGGTCTTCCTGCTTTTTGCTCACATTGTGGGGAGAAAAACATGCAGAGGCCCTGATAAACCTACAGCATTTCTGCACCCAAAGAAAGAGTTAATTAGAAATACAAATTTGCCCAGATTGTTATTAATGGGAACTGTAGAATAAGCAACACATATTTTGTGCCCATAAGTAATCTCAGGTAGCTTTGATCTCGGGCCCGTGGTGCATGCTGCCGCGTACCGCTGCCTGGCTTCTGGGACTGTGCCAGCACCAGACATCTGGCTACTTTGTTATCATTGGCTGATCGGCTCTCGTGAGACCACTCTTGTGACACTAGGCAAGAGAGAAGAGTGGCCTGGCAACGAGAATTATCAGCACATTTGGAGTGGATTAAAGCTCCAAAGTGGTCCTCAAAGCGCGACGGGGGTCTCGTGAGCTCCCCTCCGCTGGGGGTTGGCGAAGGGGCTTGCAGAACAGACTTAAACAAGCCTGTTATGGAGATCCGCAATGCCAAGTAGACTCGTGAAAAAAAAAGAGCAGAGCCCCAACAGAAAAGAGTCATGGAGAGGGAGAGCCGCTAATTATCTCATCTCGTCAATTCTGTTGCCAGATTGGGAGACGACCAGATCTGGGAGTTGACTGAACCTTTTGCACAGGTTCATTATGCGCAGGTACATTTGGAAGCCTCATTGATTATTTAGAACACTGGTGATTTATAACATTTCTACGCTGACAAAACAAAATTGACATAGAAATGATTTTCACTGAGAAATTGCTAGTATTTTTTTATTTTATTTTTTTATTTACAAAGAAACGAAAGCAACACATTGAATTAAACGTGAAATGTTTAAGTAGAAGGACTGAAAGAGTATTTCTTGGAAAACTTGTTTTGTTTACAGTGTCGAAAAATCTTTTTTAGATTGTACAGTGCTATAAAGTCACATGCATTACTCCATGCTACAATAAACAGCCTTATCATACACCTATAACCCACAAATGGAAATTCTGTCATTTAATAATTTCATTATATAGGCTAAATAAAAACATAAATAAATAATTAACAAACACTTGACACTTTCATTTGAAGACTGTATAATGCATTATAAAAGTATTCTTAATTAACTTTCTTACAATGCACTGCATGATCTTACGAGTAATTATAACTACACTGTTATAAAATATTATAAAAGATTATAAAAGTTCGTTTTTACACCTTTAGAAAGTATAATACATAAAAAAATTAACAACCAATTTCATGTGTACCAAGTAATCTGCAAAAATTAAATGCAAGTTAACTTTGCTTACAATAATTTACGTTTTGAAAAACTTACTGTATAATGCATTCATGCTTCAATTAATGCATTACTGTATCCTCTTTTAAAAAACAACGCACATTTATTTCTATGAAATAAAATACAGTTCCTCTTTCAATAATTATTTTTCCATAATCCTTGTCAAAATTAGCAAATGATTCAACAAATTGTTTACAGAAGCCTTGTGTCAGTCCTCCTCTGCCATTTCTCTGTCTGTCTCTTTCTAATGACAGGCACACCGTGACCCCTAAATGTTACATAAGCAGAAGCTCATGATATATTCATGTTTATTCAGTATGTGGTACTGATGGCAGCCCTCCACGGACTGTGTAGCTGATGACAAGCTTGATATGTAAGACAAACTCCTCTCCTCACTTGTACACACACTGTCCATGTGGACCTTGGCTTGGAAAGGTTACTCCCTCCCCCTTCCTCTCTCTCTTTCACACTCTCGCTCGCTCTTTCTGTCGCTTCCACTCTCTATCTTTATCTTCAAATGAACCGAGGGTACAAGCACCATCTCCAGGTTTAAAGCGATGCTAGCTATCAGATGCTCGTTATCGTTAATCTCCTGTTCACCACTACATTGGATGCCAGCCCATGAGACTCAGACCAGCTGTGGTAAGGCTTTGAAGATATGTGCAGCAGACAGCGCTGGTCTTTCGAACACATCACACTGCGCCCTTTTTATTTTTATATATATATATATATATATATATATATATATATATATATATATATATATATATACTGTATATAAAATATATTAGTTTTTTTTTTTTTGTACCGTCAGATTCCAGTTGTATCTCAGCCAAATACTGTCCTATCTAAACAAGCCACACATAAATGGAAAGCTTATGTATTCAGCTTTCATATGTCAATTAAAAAAAAAAACAAAAAAAACTGACCCTTATGACTGGTTTTGTGGTCCAGGGACATTTTATTGATTGGTGTGTGTACAATGTTGCAATATCATAATTAAATCACAGCATCTAAAACTACTGAGCTTTGTTTTTGGAAAAAATAATCATAAAAACAGCATAATATTTTAATATCAGCCAATATCAGTCAATGGCCATGACATGAAAATAATCATAAGCCTTTCAATATTGAAAGTAACATTTCAATATCAGTGCATTAGAAAGGCTACATGTTTTGAAGTGAATTTGGACTAAACTAATTTTATCATCATACAGATTAGATGTTTGTAACAGACTTTCTCAGAAATGTGATCAGCATGTTAGAACAACATCATGTTGCTTTATTATCATGCTAATAATGAGCTTATGGAGGGCTGCAAAAGACTCGGCCCTCTGTTTCCGAGGGATGAGCTGGATATGGAGGGGGTCTCTGACACCTGTCACCCTACAAGCCAAGCACCATTATGGCTTCTCTTGGGGGTGTAGGGGTGGGGGGACTTGCCTGGAAGTCATGCAGCTCCTGGTGCAATGGGGAAGCGTTTGAAGATCATTAGTGTTACAGACCCTGTCTTCATGGCCCTGACAAACCCACTGAATACTGTGCTTTGATCAGGCCCAGGCATTTTTGTCAATAGCAAGGGGTACAGTGCATACATTAGAAAGTTACTCGCACAAAGTCAGCAGGTAAAGTATCACGTTCAATAAGAGACCATGCATTGTACTGATTGGGCCTTGTTAGCATCATTTCTGCTTGGACATCTTGGGCAATGAACAAACTTAAATGTCGTCAAGTATCAATGCATAAACTCATCAATAACTTTCTTAACCAACACAAGTAATGAAAAAACTATGACTATGATGTCCATAAATGTTTTCTTTTTCAATGAATGTGAAGTACTGCAGCTGAAAAAAGGGGATTATGGTCAATAACTCCTAATTCATATCAAAGCTACTGTATGACCTGACATCATCAATATCCCATCACGTTCATTGGGGTTGACCCCGCTGGTGAGTGTGCCGAATAATGAAACACACTGTTAAAGTTCTGAGGAGTTTCCATTTTATCAACACCTACTTTATGTACCATCACAAGCTCAGTGCATTTTTCTATAGTTCTACTCACCAAACTGACGTATTAATAAATGTTTCATTTTCTGAGAAGTGGGATGGGAGGGAAACTGTCAGAATACACACTGTTATGTGATGTTTCAATGATTAAGAAACCAAGTACTTTGCTACAAAGATGAGATTCATCACAAATATTGAAATGTGTGGGAGAAACATGAGAGTGTCATACGAAAAAAAAAAAAAATGCAAAGGGACTTCAAATTATTAAACAGATGTTATTGACCAGTGTACACTTTATCTATCTATCTATCTATCTATCTATCTATCTATCTATCTATCTATCTATCTATCTATCTATCTATCTATCTATCTATCTATCTATCTATCTATCTATCTATCTATCTATCTATCTATCTATCTATCTATCAAGCTTAAAAAACTAGAAAATAGAGATTACACTATCAACAAGATCTAAAGATGCGTGATAATCATAGTTTATGCTTCAAAATTTCGGTTCCTACCTGATCTTGATCTACGTAGATGTCAGGAATGTGAACAGTTGGGGTTCCATGTATTAATTTACACATTCAGTGTGAAAGCAGTTTACCTCACCCGTGTGCTAGAAACATCTAGACACCCCCCAAACAATCAGAATTTCTGGAAGCTCTCAGATACCCCAGCGCTAGGTACTTCTCCAGATCATGTCACACAAATACAGGCATGTTGTGCCTCAGTGTAACTTTAAATAGGGTGTTTGCCAGGCAATTGGATGAAGGGGGAAAATGATAATTATGGCTGATGAGCGGGAGGCTGCATGTGGTGACAGTATGACAAGTGAGGGCTCTTTAATTTGTTGGATCAGATAGTGACACGCTCCATCAGAGGATGGGGAAAACCTTTTCATTTGTGCAAAAGAAAGGTGGAAAGGGGGTCAATTAGCATCAACCATTAGACATCCCATGACATGCTATATATTATCATCTGGTACAGTCATCTTAATGAGAGGGGAAGAGAGGATTTTCAACTGTATCGGATGGAATTCAGAGGCAGCGCAGTACATGACCAATCATAAGAAAAGCAGCTGACATACTGTTCCTCACATGCAGCAAATCGTATGATGTTGTGCTCTATATACTGTATATTAAAGATTTTTTTGATGTTGTTGTTGTTTTTAAGAAGATCTCTTACCAAGGCTGCATTTATTTGGCGATTTTTGGAAATTGTGCATAATAATAAAAAAACGCTTCTTGAGCAGCAAATCAGCATAATGATTTCTGACAGATCATGTGACACTGAAGGCAAGAGTAATAATAAATTACATTTTAAAATATGTTAAAATAGAAAACAGTTCTTTCAAATATTAATAGTATTTCACAATGTTACTCTTTTTTTTACTGTATTTTTCAAAAACATTTAATAAACTGTAACGATTTCAAACCTTTTCTAGTATGTACTGTGTGCAATGATATGCATATTTATGGTACTTAGCTGTGAACAGTTACATTGAAAAAACTATCTTTAAAAAATGGACATAGGGATCTTATTTATTTATTTATTCTGGTATATGGTGACTCGAACTCCAAGATTTATAATTAAATAATGCCAAAAGGGAAGTTGATATTTTTCATATCATCCAGTGAGACCAATACAAAGCCACAATTTCTAACCAGTGCCTTATTTGATGCAGTGACAGGTGCAGTGAACCCCTCTACAGTATATTGATTTGGAGGACCTAGAGGTATGTGACATCATTATGAGGATTGACCTTCTCCTGCTCTGCCCTGAAGTCTCAGAGTAAATGAACATTACTGATAGCTAGACTCTGGCTTTACTGCTAGGCTGATATAGTTACTGGTGTCATGGAAACATTTTTTGGCATGTAATCTGCTTAGATGACATCCTGTTTCTCTACGCTAATCAAACTGACTTGATGTGCATTTAAGAAAGTAATATGTCTTCAAGTTCAGATATATATTTCTCAAAGCCTCTTCTGTGTGGCAATACATTAACATTGGCGCATCTGTTTTAGACATTCAAATTTGTAGAAAAATAGACAGAGGAAGGTCTAACGTTGCTTATTTGGAGCTAATTGCTAAGGCTGTGTCCTTTGTACATCCACTGGTTCCTAGTGAGTGCAGACCACATATTGAATGAGGTTGCAGTGAATTAAACTCCTGCTACTGAGAACAGGGAAGAAAGAGACTCTCACATACAAAAACACATTCTCTGTCTTCTCCTCACACTCACACTCACACTCACACTCACACACACACACACACACACACACACGCACACACACACACACACACATACTTGATTCCTCTCTCTCTCTAAATATCCTGCACACTCCCACATGCATGGCGCATTCGCAATCTTTCTTTTGTACTCTTTATTTCTCCTTTACTTCATCTCGAGCTTTCTCTTTCCTCCTCACATTCCGGTGATGCATCATCCTTTGTCCCTGTGTTCTTAGAGCAAGCTGCAGTGACTGTGTTGGTGGCACAAAGGAGCGGTGGGTATTAAAACAGCTGTCTCTGGTGGTCCGGATGTAATTGGGATTGTTAACGTGCTTGGCTCCTGAGGGATGCTTGTGAGAATGTCTTTGTGTAAAGCACACAAGCTCCACAGCGGCATACCTTGATTTTGATGTATGTCAAAAAAAGCAAACAAGTCACCTGAGCTACTGTACATCAAGTCTGGCTGATTTTTTATCCTCCTGCTTTGGGTTGTTGCTGCTGGTGCAGTGTTATTTATATGTAAAAGAAAACGTCTATGAAGCTCAATTTTAGTCAGAATTCCTATGAGAGCTTGCTTTCTTATAGTGGGGAAAATAAAGTGTATTTATGTGCATGCGGACAGAGCTTTTGAAGGAGGAGAAGAATCTTTGCAAAAAGCTCCTAAAAGCACCTGCCTGGTAATACAAATTGAAGCACAATGTCATCAAATAAAAGGCAGAGACAGAAAGAGACAGAGACTGAGAGAAGAAAAACAGACAGAGAAAGGGGGTTAAAGAAATTCATTTAAAAAATATTGTAATATTTGTATTAAAAAGCCAAACTTCCATGATCACCACCTGAAATGCATTGAAATTTCAAAAGGATTTATTATTTTTAAATTATGCACAGAGGGCGCACTGCACGTGCACGTGCAAAAGACATTGTGGCCGCTGGTACTTTAACTGATTATGTGTTTAGCTGAGATCAGATATATTAAAACTGAGCACTTAAAGCGCCCTGATAAATACATTTCTTAACGCTAGAGTGAACCAAAACTACTCCTCAAACTCAATCGCCTCAGAGCTAAACCCGATTGATTTATTTGACGTTAGATATACTTTTGTGTGGCTCATTGTGAATGAAAATTTCATTTGCCGATTTAGGGGTGGTGAAATATAAATGATTTCGTTAAAGTTTCATCATAAATCAGTCTTTGGGTATATACAAGGAGACAGTGATTGGGCCTTGAAGTCTCCTGAGCAGGCGCGCCAGGGGTGGCCCTCCCTTTGGAGAGGTACAGTAACCGCGCGCCTTCTGCACCATCGACAAAAATCTTGTGATTGCCACGGGACAGATTTCACGACGACGTACACACATAAGAATCAGTGACACTGGGTATTTATAAACATCCGATACGGAGATATATTTTTTCTTCCTATTTATGTATTTTTATTTATTGAGCCATTTTTACATTTTTGGTTGATTTAGTCAGATTGTATCAAATGATTTCTTGTTATATAGCCAAAGTGCAGACTAGGTTATTTATTTATTTTTTTTTCAACAGAGACATGATGCAGCCCTTAGTCTAATTTAATTTCCTAATTAGTATAAATTTGATGACAAACAATCATTTAAGATAAACAGATACATACTGGCATATTTATTATATGCAAGTATCTCCACAAAGTGTTTTGCGCCTGGCATATATTTGACAGATATGACCTCATTATTTTTCAACTAAATTGTAATTACTGTTTCGAGCATTTTAATGAATTTAACACATTAGAATATTTTTAGCTCGAGTTAAAATTTGGATCTCACGTTAGATGTGCACTTTTACATGAGAGGTTAGTCGGTCGCTATGATGCATCAATTACCCCATCCAATGGACTCGAATAGATTAAACAAATTAGACTAGCCTTGTTAATTAGAACATGATTAAAGGTTTTTAATTAAATCACTGATGAAGTAGTCTAATTAGAACGAAGATATGATAATAGCCCGCTGCGACGAGTATATAATTGTATTGGGTTTGCAATTAAATCCTAAAGAGTTGTAAAAATCCGCTTTTCTGTGTCATTAATGAAATGCTTCACACAGTGTAGCCTGTTCTGTTGAGACATCAAATTCATAAGACACGCTCAATGATAACTCAAATGGCTTTCCTATTTATTATTTCAATAACTGGGAAAACTAATAAATTCGTCAACACGAAGTAGATTTTTTTTCTCTCTCTCTAAATAAAATCAAAGCAGGTTAATTACTGAGTCGAGCAAATATAAATTACATTTAAATTCAATATGTCTGCATTACACTGGACATAATTTGTTTAATGCGTGTCGGTATATCAAATTACCTCGCTATAATGGAATGATAGTCCTGCGTTTTGCTTTATTTCACCCAACAGGGACAGCAGATGATGGAGCTGTCTGTGGTGATTTCTTCATATTCATCCACGCTTCTCCGACCAAGCTTGCAATTACGAATTACATAGCACCGAATCTTTCTAATATTTTTGGTATCATCGTGAAAGTTTGGACTTGTAGCCTACATAAGCGTTACGAAATAATTACAAGTGAAAGTCTGTGCAACATACAAACAACGTGTGCTTTTTGGAGAAATGCATTTTCAAACACTGACATACGAAATGTTTAACTTTAGAATACAATTCTGCTTTGATTTTATTCCTTTAACCAGGGTGGTTTCCTCAATAACTTTATTGAAGTATCACACAATACTCGCTTGCAGTCCTTGCAACTGCCCATGCGCAGAGTCCCCAGCGGCGCTGTGGCTAATGAAGAATAATAAATCATGAAAGGTTTTTCAGGTACAGCCGAGAGAGTGTGTAAGAGGAGAGGGAGTGAGAGAATGGGTGAGCAAGAGAGAGAGAGCGGGAGACGCAGCCTGCCCTTCGCCTTAGAGCACAGACAGATCGAGTCCCCGCAGCATTGAAAGTAGTCGACTGTCACCTTTATCTCATAATCAAATTCAGCAAGAATCGGGATAAAGGTTAACGAGCGAGATCGTCGTTCTGGAACCGGCACGAAGAGAAGAGAGAAGAAACTTCTGCACTCGTTTTAAAAGTGTGCGCAAAAACAAACTCACCAAAGGCATCAGCTTCCGCACGAGACAAACGCACGGTATTTTGTAAAGGCGGAGGAAAATTTCTGCAGAGCGTTTTGGCAAGAGTTGACGTGATCTTTGAAGGAGTTTACCGACAGGTTGCATGGCTTACTGGTGCTCGACGCACGTCTCTAGCCACGGCGCGCGACGGAGCGAGCAGGAGATCGTTCTCTCAGACCACTAGATGAGCTATCAAGAGACTTGGTGCATCATCCTCCTCTTCACGTTCGTTGCAACGCCAGAGACTTGAGATTTCCGCGCAGCGACTGGGCTTGAACTCCAGTCGAAGAACAAGAAGAAGGCGGAGTCTTAAGTTATTAAAAGGAACTCGCCGAGGCTCGGTAGCAAACATGATGATGATGTCTCTGAACAGCAAGCAGGCGTTCGCCATGCCCCACACCAGTCTGGCCGAGGCCAAATACTCCAGTTTGCATTCTGCGTCCTCTTCTTCCACTTTGACTTCCAACGCGCCCTCGTCCTCCTGCTCGTCGTCCAGACACAGCAGCACGATCAGCAGCGGCGGTTCGGAGGCGATGCGCCGAGCATGTCTCCCAACCCCACCGGTACGTATTCTGCATAATCACCGCTTAAAGGCACATTTTGACAGCCCACTTTTTCTGCTTGATGTTTTTTTCATGTCTGCACAGCAAATCACCCAACACCTCCATTTTTCCCTCCCAACTTATGTATTCAGCCGGGTTTGCCTTTCGTATTAATTTTTATGACCTGGGATGTTGCATGTGTCTTGTTTTGTGTGTTCTTTTTTAAGATTTCTTTCTTTTTTTTACATGCTGGAAATGTTTTAAAAGCACGGAGTGGAGCGCGAATTCCCTGCTGACAGTTATGTGTGCATTCTATTTGCAATTGCAGAGCAATATATTCGGCGGATTGGATGAGAGTTTGTTGGCCCGCGCGGAAGCTCTGGCGGCGGTGGATATAGTCTCGCAGACCAAAAGCCATCATCACCCTCCTCATCACAGCCCCTTCAAGCCGGACGCAACCTACCACACCATGAACACGCTTCCGTGCACCTCGTCGTCCTCCTCGTCGTCATCCGTGCCCATCTCGCACCCTTCAGCTCTGGCGAGCCATCACCACCACCACCACCATCACCACCACCACCAGCCGCACCAGGCACTGGAGGGCGACCTGCTGGACCACATCACCCCAGGACTGGCACTTGCTGGAGCCATGGCCGGGCCAGACGGCTCGGTGGTCTCCACGCCTACGCACCCAGCTCACATGGCAGGCATGAACCACATGCACCAAGCTGCCATCAACATGGCTCACGCCCATGGGCTTCCATCCCACATGAGCTGCATGAGCGACGTGGATGCAGATCCCAGGGACTTGGAGGCATTCGCTGAGCGCTTTAAACAGCGTCGGATCAAACTTGGCGTGACCCAAGCGGATGTAGGGTCAGCGCTGGCCAACCTGAAGATTCCCGGCGTAGGCTCTTTAAGCCAGAGTACCATCTGCCGGTTTGAATCGCTCACGTTGTCCCACAACAACATGATCGCCCTGAAGCCCATCCTGCAAGCTTGGCTGGAGGAGGCTGAAAAGTCGCACCGGGAGAAACTCAACAAACCCGAGCTCTTCAACGGGGCCGAGAAGAAGAGGAAGCGGACCTCCATCGCGGCCCCCGAGAAAAGGTCCCTCGAAGCTTATTTCGCTATTCAGCCGCGTCCGTCCTCAGAGAAAATCGCAGCAATCGCAGAGAAGCTGGACCTCAAAAAGAACGTAGTGCGGGTTTGGTTTTGCAACCAGAGGCAGAAACAAAAACGCATGAAATACTCGGCCTGCGTCTAGCTCGACCAGAAGACCAACGCGACGTGTCGAGAGACTCCTAAAACTGTTTAGAGACGATTTGTAAAATATTTCTTATCTCACACCTTTTTCAATCATCAATAACTTGTACATTGAACCAGAATTTCATGATATTCAAAAGAGACATTTGAAAATCACTGTCACGTATTACGCAAAGGGGATGTGGAATCATTTAAAGGATCGTTTGACTGATCAAGTAAGACCATTCGTTTTTCCTCACTTATTCTAGCACACTTTCTATATCAGAGGAGCAAGACTCTTTAAACCTCAATCAGACAGCCTGCCTGACGCTGAATAGCGTATTTTAGTCGTTTACCAGAAAGTGTTCTGTATCACAACACCAGAAATTATTCTAAACTGAGAGGGGGACAAATACTTCAGGTCAAAAGGGTGACAGTGTCTTGTCAGTGTTTTTCTTTTGTAATATTTCTTTCTCAGCATGTCACGTTTCAATCTGGTGTTAATTCAGGGTTCGTTAGATAAAAAAAAGAAAACAAAAAGAAAAAGAAAAAGAAAAAGAAAAGAGGACATCACGAATTATGTCCAAGAACGATTCTGCAACATTATTAGATAATAACCAAACAGCACCTTGTAAATTATTGATTTAGCTGTTACATGCATAATTTTGTCTGTCGTCTTCTTAATTCCTCTTCTGTGATTTTAATAATGATAACCCATAACCTACAATTAGGCAATGGGCGAGAAGAACATCCATATTTTTTCTTGTGAAGGCATATTTGCTATAACCGACCTCTTAGCTATTCAAACAAAACATATTGGACATAATGAACACGAAGAGAGTTTCAATTGTTTTTAGTAATGGTATTTGTTCAGCCAAATATCTGTTGCAATACGCCTGCGCTCTAACGTGGCTATGTTTCTTATGAACTATTTATCATGTGAGGTAATGTTTACTTCATTACATATTTATTGGGATTCCCTCCACGTTTTTGCTTGAGAAAATCATATTGAGACAACAAGGAAAACGTGGCCCTCTGCAAACGGGGAAACTGCTTGAAACAGGCCACACTTTTTTTTCGTTCTTCTAATGTTTCGAAAAGGCACAATCGAGAGATATATGAGAACATTTTCTTTGAAATTATTTTCATGTATGTTATCTGCTTATTTATTTGTATAAATAATACGCGTATAATTATGGAGTCGTTGCTTGTTAAATTCACCATGTTTAGTAATGTTTTCTTAATGAAAAAAAAACAACAACATTCACGTAAAATGTAAATATCTCATTTGGACATACACATACAATATCCGTACAGGTATTTGCTGTATTGCTGTTTTAGCTGCGGTAACTGTAATGTCTGTTGCTTTAGGTTTAATTGTCGGATCAATTCATTAATTTATTACATCAATGTATATTTAAGTTACTATTTGATAATTGAATTGAACTATGTGTTTCATTAAAGAACAACATTTTAACATTTTATTGAACGTTCTCAATGGATTCATTTATATCCAAAGGCCCAAACAGAGTTTTCAGACGTCTGACGTTTTCATGGACACATTTCATGGACTGTGTGTTAAATATAATCGAAACGTTTGTCTCCATCTTACATTGCTCATTGTGTGGATTACACGTGTCTTTAACACCAGTTTGCAGTTTTTCTTATTTCTCTTGCAAGATACAAACGGGTAATCTGATTAGATTAGTATTTTGCTGTTTGCCTTAAAAAGACGTCTTGACATCTTCTTGAGCTGTAGAGCTACGCTTGGTATTTTCACGAACGGCTTACTGCTGCTAGCATTCGCATCCCTTAGAAGCCTACCTGAGAGCAAATGCTAATATTCTATTAGAGTCTAATCATGAAGTCTATAGAGATCTGGGGAGGTCCCTCGAGCACAGCGCTGCCAGATGTCAGGCCGCCAGAAAAACACCTCGCCTGCCAACGTGCCGGGCTCCATTTAAATCCACAGTCGATGGTTCTCGTTCTTCTGCCGACATAGGCAGCCCTTTGAAGACTGACTCAGTTCACTGTTGGGCCGTATGAAAAATGATACAAATAATAAAAAAGAGATGGGAGTGTCATCTCAGTAGCAGTGCATGCCATGGCATTCTAGGCGTACCAATTGGTTTCAGCACCACGGACAGCCGCCTGAATAAAAGAGGTTTTTGCCATTGATGTTTCCTGACGATTTTCAAAGAGATTTAATAGATGAAGAATCCAATTTGCATTTCGTTTTGTTCTTTTGAAAAAAAAAAGAAAAAGAAAAAAAAAAAGAATGCACTATGATTTTTTTTATGTGTTTATTTCATTATTGTGATTTTAACAATATTGTTAAACACCTTTGATACATGATAAAGTACAATTTGCCACTGGGGAAATCGCTCGGAAATCATTTACTTAACATTTTTATTTTTTTTTTACCTGTAAAAATGCGTAATTAATGCCAAAACCGCGATGTTTTTAACTATATTGTTCTTTCCCAGGCCAATCAATTCCTTTGGATCCGCAATAACTTATATTAAGTGTAAAGCCTTATAGACATCATATCAGCATTCAGTTTATTACTTGGTGTCTTGGTTAACTTTAAGAAGCTCACTGACTGAATAGTCCCTAAAGTTCTCATCAGTTCTAACCTGCTTCAAAGGAGGAAATCAGTTATCCTAAACGAGCTGATCACTTAACACGATAATGTGAACGAATTATTAAATTACACATGGAATTATGAAAATCAGATAATTACATGCAATAAGTAAGTAATCATTAACTGGAGCTGTTAATTACAGTCGGTCGTGGAGGGCTGGACTTGGAGAGGCTCGTAGGAAATGGGAATTAATCTCGTTGCTTGACACTCATGGACCAAACGGCCAATCCCGAGCGAGCTACCCCCTACTTAACTTTCAGATAGGTGCAAAAATTATCGATCGAATAGGTTTTTTTTTTTTTTTTTTTTTTTTTTTTTACACAATTCATTCAGGAGGGAGACTAAACTATAGGAGCATGTAATGCATACACTGGTGCACTTAACTTCCAATATTTCCAAAGCAAAGCGAATGTGTCATTTTATTCTACCCTCCTTTAATGGACTGATCCAAGAGAGGGCACTGACCTGTTAGCGATATCGCATACATGTGATTCTCATGCTTTAAAAACCATGGTGGTCACACTGTTTTCCTTTGTTATAATTAGGTCTTCTATTTTCTTTCTCTTTCCCCTGAACATTTCCCCCCTTTCATAGGGATAGTGATGAAATTTTAATGAAGCCAGGGACTGTCGGTGCTCCGCCTGGGGACCTACGAATAGAATATTTTAACTGTACATTTACCCCAAGTGTCTGCCATCAAAGCACGTTAAGACAAACCACAGGCCTCTGACGTGTTGGGGCCCAATATTTAGTACTTGAACATTTATTGTATTGGCACTGATGTCCATTGTATTTATATATTTTCATTTTTATTCCCCAATTTATATATATATATATATATATATATATATATATATATATATATATATATATGCAATTATGCTATACCTGTGGAAAATATAAGGAATTATATGCGAAAATAAATAGTTTGAAACGGGATAGTTTCACAGATGTGTAATAATAATAAAACATCTTGATAAAAAAAAAAAAACATGCTACTACATGAACGAATAGACAAGTTCTGACTCAGACTCAGAGCTTGTCAGTCTCTCCCACACACACGTGTAAAATAAGGAAATATGGTGTTATGCACATATCTCATTAAATGGGAAAACCAATAACTGTGATAATGAGCGAGATACAAAATCTAGTATAATAAAACCCTAATACAGACCTTAATGCTTTGAAAATATTAATACATAATATTAGTGTAATAATAAAAATTAAAAAACAATACTACAGTGAGTAAAACTACTTCTAAAAAAAGTTATTAATAGATTTAGATTTAGTACAAGTCTGTCTCGTCTCACAATATTTAGCCTACCTGTTATCATAATTATGCCTGCCATATGCAAAAAAACAACGAAACGTCAATTATTTACACACTTGCAGACGTTTACAAGTTAAGTTTTATTGTAGTCTTTACATTGACCTTTATGTCTTTTGTATTGTTCACAACGCAGGGAAAAAATGTAAAGGGTAGACCTACCCAAATAAATATTTAAGAACACAATCTTGTGTATACAAAGTATTATAATATATATGTATGTAGCCTATATATAGACACACACATTTCAAAATGTAATGAAATATTTGCAAGTCGACACATCATTAGCCTGAGGCTTTATTTTGATAAAACCATGAATCTGATACGATCGATCAAACAGCTCAATAGCCAGATGTTGGGTTAGGTTTGTTTTAACAAAACATAAAACATATTAACAATAATTTCCCTTCCATAATTTCTGAAGCGATTCAAGTTTACGGTGCGTCAGGTGAACAAATGCAATTTTATAAAGCGCCCAATGTACAAATGCACACAATGACTGAACACCATCTCTATTTAAAACAAAATCAGTTTACTATCCTTATACGCTGTAAGTTCTCCACATAGATTGTGGCATACTGTTGAAATTTGTGTCTTCAAACGAGGCCTATGGTGATTAAATATTAAAGAGTCTAGGATGAGCCTGTGTGATTCTCGCCCAGTTCTGGTTTTCTTCCTGCTCGCCATGAAATTCATTTAGGCTTTAACGCACAGCACGTTGCGTTCGCCTATTCTCAGACGCTGTTGCGCCGTTCCAAATGAGCAAGTCGCAGTTAGATCGCGCATTTGGCAATAATGAGAAGGTGGTAGAGCTGTCTGCTGGATGTGTGTGTTCATTGAGGTTTGACAGCCGTGCTCCGCTGCAGATCTATTCATCATACCCGCAAGGACTCTCTCTCTCTCTCTCTCTCTCTCTCTCTCTCTCTCTCTCTCTCTCGCCCCTCTGTCCTCAGTTTATACAGAACAGAATCATTTACATAAAGTCCTTAAGGCAAATAACTGTTGGGGGCTCTAATTTATATCTGATCGAAAATTAGCCGTCATTATGCGCCCCATTAGCCGCGTCTTTAATGTGCTTCTAAGCACCATTTGTCAAGCAGCTTGTTAATATCCTTCAAGTCTTTAAAGTTGAGAGCTCATTAAAAGACTCTGTGCCCTAGTATTGATGCTATTTTATAAAATTCTGCAAAGCGTAAAGGGCCGTTTAAAAGTTTTCTCTTCCTCCTAATGATGTATGGTTTCCTGAGCATTACGCAGGATACACCATTGTTTCCAATCTGAAAGTTATGTTAGTGCACGCGCTGTAGTCAACAAGACAGGCATTTAGCAGGAAATCACATCTAATTTTTCGCATTGTTAAGTAAAATTATGAGGATATCACAAAATCATGTATGGCTAATTGTGTTCTGGCAGGTGAATTAAGTTCTAACACGCAATATAACCGACTTGAAGGTTTGCGAAAATTACCTAAATTAATCTACATCATCTATTGCATTCGTAAGTAATTACGAAAAACACAATTTAAACACATATATAATGCATTCTAAAAGTCGTGCCAATTCAATAGAATACATTTCGCACTGTACATTGTATATATTGTCTTTTATTTATCATACACGTAGGCTATATAAATAAAACTGTTAAAGGGTATACACTTACAAAAAGTATTCAGATAAGGCGATAAGAAATAGCTGACCTCCTAAAAAGTCACTGTATATTTCCACTATTGTCAATAGGTAATGTGTTCCTTATCATGATCTGTCGTCCATAATTAGGCATGTGCCGGGTGCTGTCTGCCCGTGGGTGAGATTTAACGGGTGCTTATTATTAGTTAAAAACTCGAGCGTCCCGTCGTTGCTTCCGTGAACTCCTCCAGGCTAAAGCAATAAAGCGAGTAATTAGAATGCTAAAGACAGATGTAAATAAAAGCAATGAGACAGCGGTGAGAGATGAGGCGCTGGGGTCAGGTTCTCATCAAAAACCCAGTTGGTGTGATGACACGACGCCCGGCCAAGCGCCAGAGGCCCGGGGCTACAGCGACAGACCACAGGCAGAATGTGCTAAATGACTTCGAACGAGTGCGCATAAAAACCTAGAACGTCTTTAAAGCATTTCTGACTATATTGCATTATGCATGCATGCAATGCACCCAACGAAACATTATATAAGCATTTGTGAAAAATCAGGCGTAGACTATATTAATGTATTTATCCCATTATTTTGTCTCTTTACTGCATTTCTTAGACTAGCTCGGAATCGTTCTAATCACTATAATAACGCTTTGTCACACTGAAAGTGAAAGGCGCAGATATGTAAATGTTGTCTTATTTTCCAAAATCACTTTCAAAATATTAAAATCATGCATTTTCCCAAAAATCTTAGGTATGTAAAAAAAAAAAAAAATGTTACTTTTATTGTTCCCAATAGACCAAACGCATTTCGCATCTTAAGCTTATAAAATGTATCTATTAAAATAAATAAATAAATACGTTTGTAATCTTTTCCTCTTGTTTTATGCTGTAATTCTATATTGTTGCACTTGTTATATTTCCGTGCATATCATTTAGATAGAAAAGACCACAGGTTGTTCAATTCCTTTTTCCAGTTAAATTTAGCGAGCTTTAATTCCTTCACATTATCATAGAGTCCCATTGTAATGTCACACCCTTAAGTGATGAAATTGTTTTAGACACTGGGGGTGTGTTTTATTCAAGCTAAGAGTGCAGAGATCTGGGCCAGTGAAGCAGACATAGAGAAAGAGAGAAGAAAGAAAGAGCTGCCCTGTTTAAAGAGCTTTCACTTTTCTGTCTTTTCCCTCTCTTCACTAATGAGATGTTCAGTAGAGGTTTACCTGGCTATCCATTAGTTGGGCTTTATTGTACCCCAGCCACCTCTCCCCTTGTTTTCTTTCACTGCTCACATCACTAATCACAGATGCTGGAAATGCTGACTACAGAATACGGAAGGAAAACACGCCACCATTCACTAACTGTAGCCTAAGGTACAACACTGCAGCCCTTTGTGGAAACTGGAACCGTCTCACTTAAAAGAGGTGTAAAATAATAATAATAATAATAATAATAATAATAATAATAATAATAATAATAATAATAATAATAATAATAATAATAATAATAATAATTCTTATTCTAAACCAGCAATGCAATTGTACACCCTTAAGAAGAATGGATTTAAACAGTATCAAATTAGGATTCTTCAGCTTGTTACAATAGCAGAACCCTTTCTAGTGCTAAATAGAAGCCTTTTTATGAGGTTCCATAACTAGGATAGCATGTACACACTATATAGAACCTTAATGGTGTTTTATATAGATAGATAGATAGATAGATAGATATATAGATAGATAGATAGATAGATAGATAGATAGATAGATAGATAGATAGATAGATAGATAGATATTTATGTATATATATATTTATATACATAATTTTGACTTATTAATATTATAAAAGCCCTCTATTTATCTGGTCGTATAATATTTTGTAACCACAAAAAAAGCAACAAAAACAAAACCATAGACATTGTGAATGGACAGTATGTGAGCCCTTCACAGTGTAAAAAAAAAAAAAAAAAAAAAATCTTGGCATAGCTTTAAATTTTGTGATCTGGCATGTTTATGCATAAATTATAATAAAAAAAACTCATCCAATATGGATTATGAATTCACTATGTGTGTCCCTTATTGGAGAAGAGAAGCATCCTTAACTGAACAGAACTGCTCACACTTGCTTGTTCTGTTATGAAAAAATAACTGAACAGAGAAAAAATTAGATTGGTAACAATTTATAATTTGAAACTTTATTTACAAGAGATTTTAAGAAGGATATCATGCACCTGTTGAGAGTGCGTTGACAATCAGTGTAATTGGATGGCTTTGAAATAAGTTTTTGACTGTTTAAAAATAAAGAAATAGATAAAATAAAATCTAAACAAAGAACCATTTGAGCATTAAAAGGTTCTTCAGGACAAAATGGATTTGACTGTTGCTATGTGTAAAGAACCTTTAAAGAAATTTTTACTATAGCAAATAGCTACTACAGAGCCCAACGCTCTTTGACAGGTGTTTGGGAACAAAAGGCTTGGAATGTAATCAGAAATAAACTAATCTTAATACTTGAGGCAGCTTATTATTGAGCTGGAATTACGTTTGTTTACTTACACAACAATGCAGGCTAACACTAAACACAACAAGGATTTGCCTACATTTTGCACACGATAGATTTAAGTGTATTTTGCATATAATATTAATTCATTATTTATTTGTATCATATATATATATATATATATATATATATATATATATATATATATATATATATATTTCTAACTTACAGTTAAATCAGGATATGTACTGGTGCGACATTTTACAGTTGTTAACGCTTATTAAATTTACATCAAGGATAGCTTAATAATTCCTAAATTACCCTCAGAGCATTGCTTTAAATATATACTACAATTAAACAAACTATGCAAACAATTATTATTTTTTTTGGTTCCATAAATACATTGCTTCATTGCAATATATCATCTAATGCTTTTCAAATTAGTCTTTTTAACACATCAAAAAGACGGGAAAAAAAAGTGAGTGAAAAGAGTGTTTTATACTGAATTACATCCTTGTAGCAGTAACGGTCTCCAAAGTATCTTTATAAAAGGCTGATTACTGTTAGAAATACATCAACTGATGGCTGCGGGCTACCAATGCTTGTGCTGCTGAGTTGTAGCAGGGACATTTTTGTGGTATCATGACATGTTTTGGAGCAGCTGACAATCAGGAATATTAATCATAAACATTTGGTATATTCTGTCTGTTTTTTACAAAAATGGTATTTGAGAATTAAAGTGTCGCTTTAAAGTCATTATTAAGTCATTTTATCTTCTGCAATACCACACTAACAATCTTCAAATGACGAAAAAAGATCATTTTGCCAAAGGACCATTACAGTTTGAAGCACTTGGCCCACTTCATAATGGGGGCCACAAATAATTTTTGCACTCTGGTGCAACATTGCCTTGTTTTGCTGTGAATTTGAGTCACATGAAGGGACACAAACAGCTGTAAACAACAGAGCAATCAGTGTCCCATCTGCTACTATGGCCCACTTACATGAACGTATGTCGCCACTTCTTTTACCCTGTGCCAAGCAAGTGCCTGAGGACACGAGTCCCCAAGAAAAGGACCCATTTTCCGCAGAAGAAAAATAAAGAAAGAAGAAGTTGTTAAGGCAAGAAAATGGCATGTAGGCAACTATCCTAGAGACATGCTCGTTTACAATTCTGTCTCATTGCCTCACGTACAATTAATGAATTAAACTGAGAAGTAAGTTAAATGAGAACATCTTCTGCATTTTTAATGTAAGATATGTGAACTTTGTTGTATTTGGCACTGTAAAATATATTTCTGAAAAAAAAATGACACTGTTTTAAGAGGAAGTGTTGGTAGCTTAGCAGTCAACAAGTCTAAGCTGGCAACACAAATACTGGAGGATTGAACAGTGTTACAATTGCAAACATACCATCATGCCTTTGAAAAAGACAACAAGGTGCTCCAGAGAGTCACTTTAAATATAAAGTCTCTTTATATTTATAAAGGATACATATATAATACGTGAGAAAACCATAATTCAAAAGCATAATAAATTACGTTTTTATGAATACAATTAAGCACCACTTTGTTATTGCTTCTCACAATAAACAGTACTTAATTTCAGGGCAGAAAAAACCCAGCAATCATTAATTATGAATTGGCAGGATGATACAATGAGCAACCCAAAGAAAAGTAATCTCTGCTCTCTCTATTACTTAAACAGAAGCGTCCGCTGGGAGAAGAGCAGTATAGCCCATGGGGCAAAGACACACAGTTCATCCGTTCCATTAGCCACTTTAGAATTTGCATTAAATTACTGACATTAGATATGTTTGTTACTGTTAATAAAGTGTCAATTTTAGATTATTAAGCTATCAGAGAACTGATGTATAAAGTCCGATAAGTTAGCATCAGTTAATGCATAGACTAACCATAAGTAATACAATTGTTACATTATATATTCACCTTTGTTCATAGGTTTAATAAAATAAAATAAAAAGCGAATAAAATGAATAAAAATGTAACTTTTCAATGTCATCTAATGTTAATAATATAAACAGATAAAGCTTTTAAATGTAATCATATATTTCTAAATGTTAAAATACACATTTTAAAATTAAAAAGTTTTTATCTTTGTTAGTTCAGATGAACTACTGTAGTTAACTAATGTTAAACCTTATTGTAAAGTGTAATTGAATTACCTGTTTAAACCTGTGTTAATGTTCACTGATTGTGTAATTAACTTGATTGTGAGATATTTGGTCAGAGATAATAACTGTTTAAAAAAGATGCTGTTGATAGTAAGCAGTTACAGTTTTTTTTTCTTCTGTATTGTGATGTAGAATGAAGAGTTATGGATTATCGAAAAAATAAAAATGTAGGATGGGGCTTGATTCTATGCATACGATACTGATTGGATTTTGATATGTGGGTATTGCATTAAAATGGGTTATAATGAATAAGAAACCAAATTTCCTTGATCTTTTGACATATAAGAGGTCATTGTACTATAAAAACATCTTGTAAGTTTCAAAACTCAAAACTTTCTTGTTAGTCTAAAAACAGCTTATATTGAAGCCAGTTTGCCACTTGTTGAATGTGCTTCTCTATGATGTAACAGTGTGGCTAAGCACCGCCCCCGCAGAAGAAGATCAAAGCCTGCTTCTACATCACTGCCTGTTCAGCCCCGCCCACTGAATTGTACATGTAGTGTAAATGACGAGAGTCGAACGCGTCTAAGCAGAAAACAAATGATAAAGATGGCTCTGGATACAACAAGATGCTGTGCAGTGCCAAGCTGTGGAAAAACAGTGTTTGTGTTGCCTTCATTGTGATCCCAGTGTTAGGAAAGAGTGAATAAACTTTATTTTTCTGTAAGACCTCTGTCTTTTGTTCACTTCATTTTACTGTGGATTCATTTACAAACATTATACAATTCAATGTGGGGTTTTCAGAAAGACTGAAACTGAAAAACAATGCTTTTTAAAACAACAGTGTTCACACAAATCCTACAAATCCTGTTTTATGCATGCCAGGCCAATAGTTGGCAGTGGCAGTTTGTAAAGAAAAACACATGCACACATAGTGCACACATACCTATAGACTGGTATGCACATAAACACGTAATGCACATGTGCAAGATGTCACCGTTTTCACAAATCTGTGTATTTTCAAAAACGTGCATTTTGATCTGGTTTTCAAAATCTTGTGTTTCAGATCCCAAAAACACTGTTGTGCTCATTGCACAAAAATGTGATCACAGTTGCCATTGTTCAGCAAATATTTAGTAAGCAGCTTAGTCATTTAAATTTTGTGAGTTTATACACCAATGGACACAACAATAGAACAGTGAGTATGTCATTCAATCATTTAATCAAGTGATTGTATCTAAAATGGTGATTCATTCAGGAAAGAAACACAGATTCCTTTTATAATTTTCTCTATCAATTTGTTCAAAATCATTGATTAATTCAGTTGCTCAGAGATCACTGGCAATATGATCATGGCTCTTTTTACATGCACCTTAATGTGAAGTCATTCAAGACAGTGAAACTGCCTATTCATATGTATTATCTTAATCCTTGATTTATTATATAAGGAACTCTTCTCAAAACTTTAAATATGACACAATCAATCAATCTTTTATAATATTTTGTTCAAGAAAACTCTGAAATAAATCAGCCTCATTATGTCTGCAATCACATTAGCCAAAGCTGTCTGGCCACCACTAGGCTCACTAATAACCATAAGACCATTAAATGGAGCCCACTTCACAGGTGAAGGATTATGAAAGCAGAGAACTAGTTGAGTATGCCTAAGGTTTACAATGATTTTTGGCTTGAGAGTCAGTGCCCATAATGACAGCTCAAACATGCTTAGTGCCTAAAAACCCATCTGGCTCCATTATTTGAGCAGGGGTCAAAGGGACTTGTAGTCCTCTGGGTGGAATTCTGGGAATTGTGGGATATTTGAATCAGGTAATATCCCCCTTTCTTTCGCAAGACTCATGTCTGTTATTCTCACTCTCTCATTTACTTCACTGCCGCAACAATGTAATATACATAATTCAAACAACCAGGGAATGGCTGTGGGCTCCCAACCACCTGCTGGCTTTTATTAGCTAATTAATGGTGATTTATAGTAGTTGCTAATTCGAGTGTAGCCGATTGCCTTCAGGAGTCTTTGAACGCCATGTGAATTCTGATGGTAATTATGCTTATTTGATGGGCAGTCTACTAAAACAAAAAGTTCTGTCTCTCGTGCCCCACAGCAATAATTTTTTTTGACTCTTATGGAGACAACCTTGTGTATGTGTGGTTTGTCTCATTAGCACCTCCCTTATGGGTGTATTTTAATACCTATATATGTGATCTGAAAATAATTTTATTTATTATTATTTTTATTTCATTTTGATCAGTCCTGACAAACAATTAAACGCAAATAATTGCATCCAAAATAAAAGTTTTTGTTCACATAATATATGTGTGTGTACTGTGTATATTTATTATGTATATATAAACACACACACACACACACACACACAGTATATATTTATGTATTTATATATCATATCATTTATATAATATACATATTTTTAATATATAAACAACACTATTTTTTCTTAAATGCATGTGTATTTATATTGCGATTAATCGTTTGACCGAACAAATTTTTGATAAAATCTACCTATGTCCGTGAAAGGTTGCTAAACTTAATCAGAGGACCATTAACATACAAAAATATATTAAACAAGGTACTTCAAGAAAAAGTATTTTAGATCAAGAGGTTTGGCTGACAGAAAAAAAGTTTTGGAATCCCATAATTAATTCAATCAAGTAAGGACAATGCCATGGGTTCCCACTGATATTGCATTTAAAAACATTCAAATAGTAATAAAGTTGTAATGTTGAAGACACCAAACACTTAATTGTGATTTCAATCTCACGTCTTCTGAGAGAGCTCTGCTGCAAGACATACAGATGAAGAAAAGCACTTGTAGTGATGTGCATGTTGAAATGAGAGAAATGTCTTAAGGCTGCTCCTTTGAGTCCTTTTGTTGTTTTGGTGAGCTAATGCTAAATCTGTAGAAATACGTGCTCAAACATCCTTTCCTTAATGATCACAAGATTCACTGCTTTCAACAGGGACACATGTGAGATGACATCAGGAAATAGCCTGAAGAACCAACACTGGTTTCCTTTTAGCTAATGTACATAGTTAAATATGTTAAATAAGATCAAAAAATAAATAATTTCACAAATGTTGGTATATGTGGTTTATAGCGACTCTCCATAGGCATAATGTTTTTTATAGTATACAAAGTGTATTTTCTATCTTTACCCTACCCTAACCCTAACCCTAACCCTAACCTACCCCTGTCATAAACATTTGTGTCCTCATAAAGCAATTTGATGGGCAGTCCTTTACATTATATCAATTATATATATATAGAATGCTCACTGTTTCAAGAGTTAACATTGTAAGGGTTTCCCTGTAACCTTTTTTTTTCCCTTCTTAAATAAAACAAGTTTTTTATGGACTGACTGATTGTTTGTTAGATTGATTGATTGATTGATTGTGAGATATATATATACACACACACACACACACACACACACAAACACTCACACACGCATGCACATATACATACATCTATATATATATATATATATATATATATATATATATATATGAAGTTACATGATCTCACTGGTACTCGAACTTGACGATTTTTCTCCAAAAAAAAAACAAAAAAAACAAAAAAAACCTTTCTGAACAAATCACATTAAAAGATAACATAATTGACACCTTGTGAAATGCTTATATTTTTTCATGAGATCAGACTGGCTTACCTTTTTTCTTATTAAACTCAGAATATAATAATCATTAGAACCCTCATCACACTCTTTACTGCTGCTATCCTGGGTTTGTTTTTATTTTTTATATTTGTACTTTAAAGTTAATGTGTAGCAATAAAGCGATTCTAGATGTTGCATTAAAGCTGAACCTTTTAAAACACACGAAGTACAAACTGATCTGTATACAGTAAAACTCACCTACACCAGTCAAGCCTTCTGACATCAAATCCACAACGCCATTTGACATCAGATCCACAAAGGCCTGGGATCTGACTGTTCAAAGTTGGCCTCTTGATGTTTTCCACCCACTTGCATGCATATCCTTGGGGAAAACAATTTTTTCTTTTTTTTTTCATCCTGGCACAGGTTTCCTCCCAAAAGGCTTTCGTGTAGTATAAAGCAGTATAAAGCACTGTGTCAAGTCACCTGGCAGCTCTCAAAAGAGAGTGTTAGTCGAGGAAACCTGGGGTTAAACAACGACTGCACACATACACATTGACTGATCCTTTTCATCATAATTCAAATTGAAATTCGAAACCATGTGGGGGAAGAAATCTCACAATATCACAATTTTGAGACAGTGCCTCCAGCGACGCACACTGTTAACAGAATGTTTTTCACAAGACACCTCTGTTCTTTCAAATCATCGTGGGCGATGTTTACACAAGGGGAATTGAATTTACCTTCAAGTCTGCACTTAAAGGTGTATAAGATGCTTTTCTCTGACTATGTTAACTTGACAGAACATTAAGATAAACACATACATTGTCTGACACTGAGATATGCCATTATGTAAATGACACTCGGAACACGCAACCAATCCACAAACAGTCAACATCCATTCCTATGAGCGATTCCACACACAAACAACCAATGCAAGTGGAAAGCTCGTTAAAAATGAGGAAAATTAAGATGTTATCTCTGAATCTGACATGAACTGGTTTCAAGCTGAGAGAGGTCAGTATGTTTAAACATGGGAACAACAGAAGATAAGTGTGCTTTATTCCCTCAGGAGGTAATGCATCAGCCCACGTCTGTGCTCAAATGTAGAAATCCACTGAATAATATCCACGATTCCTCTTCGGTCAAAGAATCTGATGAGGGAACGGATATTTGAGAGTTATTGTCCCCTGAAATGCAGTTATCATTGTGTAGTCTTTGAATGCTCCAGGGAACCCTGAAACGAATAGGCGCAATAAGTTCACTTTGCAGAATTAATGCAGTAATTCTTTATCGTGGGGAAGAGACAGAACGAGTGAGGCCAGTATTACCTTGGATTTGGAGTTTAATGCAAATGGTGTGAGGCTGATCCTTTTTTTTTCCTTCTGTCTCTTTCCTCCTTTTTAATGATGGCCCTAATTTGTTAGCTCCTTCTAAATTATTAATCTCTTTTATATTCATGTAGTTATTACATGTCATAACTGTGTATCTATGGGGTGAAATTTAATAGCATCTGCTGGACCTTCGGAGAGGGCCCAGTGTTCGAAAACGGCATTAAAAATGGATAATTAGCTAAATATTTGCCTTAGCACATTTGCTTAGCAGCTCCTCTAATTAGCGGGCTTGCAGCTGCTGTGGTCACTTAGTGCAGACGATCTGGTATTTGCATTGAAATACAAGGACAGGACTGTTTAAATCAATTACGTACAGTTAGGAGGTAGATATTAGCATCATACAGTCAAATGATGAACCTGTGAACATTGCAAAGAGAAATGCATGAGTATATCAAACTATGAAAGGAACATGCACCGTATATTTTTTTTTCAATTAGTCTTGCAACTTTTAATTCCATGTTTTGTTGAAAATTGTGGTTTCTTCATAATAAATTGTTAATGATAATGGTTTCTTCAAATTTCTTCAGCGTCGACAAGAAAGTCAGAGAGAAGAGAGGTGGAAAGGAAAAGGAGAAGAGGACAGTACACATAAATGTCAGATGAGGTGGTGTGTTATAACTCGCAAGCAAAGCACTGACCCTTGAAATGGTACTGCTGGAGGGGGCAGGGCAGCTCCACTGAGTCAGCCCCCACAGACAGTCTCATGAGTGGGCCATCTGCCAGCCAGCACTCTCTCTGGGCTTGGAGCCACCACCAACCAACAGGCTCCTAACACTAATATGGAGGGTGTGTTTGGAGATTACTCAGTAATGATGGCTGGAATTGAAACAAAATTATGTGCATTAAAACGACCTCAAGACATCAATCCCATTTTATATGCTGCAAACCTGCATTCGGGGAAATGAAATGGAATTCACATCACAATATCTCATGAATAACAATCTTTTTGAGGCATTGTTTTCGTATTGATTTTCCAATAAATATCAGAAATCAATGCATTTTAACAGTGGCATAAGAAATAAATACATATTTTGCTGTTGTTGTTTAAAGAATTATTTGAGTAACAAGATATGCTAAACTTGCAAAAATGTATTCTGGTCAAGCTCAAGCGCTTTCTCAGTTTAACTTAATTATTTACACAACAGTCGGAAAATTAAAAGGGTGCTTAACGAGATAGAAAAAAAGAGCCAAAGCTAATTAGTGAGGGTTTGAGAGCTAGCTTACATGAGGATGTCCACTTTAAGCTGATTTAGATTTTTTTTTTTCAAGCATTTTGAAATATTGATGATATCATTATCATTGTTATTTCTGAAAATCAGTACCAAAACTGAATAGAGTGTTTAACACCAATTAATATTACATCACATCACACACACACAACATTGGCAATACTGATATTGTGTGTCTGTTTCCCACCACCATCAAAATTATATCACTTCTGGAGCATGATCTCACCAAGGGACTTTTAGATTTAAAAGGGACATTACAAAACACAAAAGAAATAAAATCAAATGAAATGATTACCATTTGTCAGTCTTCAGCTGGTGTGCCTAGGACACTGTCTTTCTGTGAGCACATGGCTTGTGTTGTGTTTGTTTGGTGCCATGTGCTCTCTCCTGTCTATTTTCTGACCCCGCCCATCTTGTTACTTCATTATTGTTTTAGTTGTTCCACCTGTGTTTCTCCTTTTCCTCTGGACTCCATTTCCCCTAAACTCAACTCACCTGTCCTCTTGTTACCTTATTCCTTGATTTAATTTGTCCCAGCTGTTTACCTGATTGCCTTTCCTTTAAAAGCTTCCTGTGTTTTCTGTTCTGGGCTCGTTTGTCTCACGTATGTACTGGTTCATGTCTTTGATGTCTGGCTGTCCTGTGTTCAGTCTAGTTGTCTATGTCTCGTTGTAACCATCAATGCTACTCTGGTTTTTTCACCTTTAGGGTGCATTCAGTTGTGTTTTTGTTTATTTTGATAATTTATAAATAATAAATCCTCATCTGCCAGCAAAGTGTTTTTTATTAATAATATTAATAATTTTAAATTACGAAACATCTAAAGTATTTATAACAAATCAATTACCATGTTCTAAAAATAGCAACATCCAATCTACCAAAATAGTGAATCATTTTACATTCACTCCATATATATATATATATATATATATATATATATATATATATATATATATATATATATATATATATATATATGTATGTGTGTGTGTGTGTGTGTGTGTGTGTGTGTGTGGTAAGTGTGATTTGACCAGGTACAACATGTTGATCAAGTACAACACATCCTTGTTGATCCAGGAACATCATTCCAATCAGAATTGAGAGATAACTTTTCAGGAAATGTCAGTTTTAGGATTACAATCAGGGTTAGGCACCCTTGTTAATCAGCTATCATTTCCCTCAGATTTTAGGAATAAATTATGGGTTAGGTTTAGGGGATTGGTTTGACTCTTTATTTTCGGACAGTAATGTTGATCCAAGATCAACAAAAGACGTTAATACAGGAACATGACTTACTAAGCAAATCACAGCGACCTATATATATATATATATATATATATATGTATATATATATATATATATATATATATATACATACATACATGTCAACAGATTACAGATCCAATGATCTAAACCTTAGTATTCATGTATATTGCTTTAAACTTTCAATTAGTGTTTCCTCTGACTGCAGTCTGGTCTTCAGAGATCCCAAAGAGGTACCGGCAGGAGCGTATTGATTGGGAGGTGTCATGTGCAAATGTGTAGGAGAGAGCTAGTCGCTGTCTGCTTAATGGACTGAAATAAAATTGGTGGGAATGGACCAATAATTAGGGAACAGTTGCACTGTATCCTACTTCCCTTGCTTGGGCACCACACTCATTTGAACACAAACAGTTATCCACACTTCATCTTAGCCCACCAGCTGTTGGACTGTCTGCATTTGCAAATCATTTGCAGCAGTGATAGAGCAGTGTGTCTAAAAATACAAAGGAAAAAGAGAAGAGAGAGAAAGTCTGTGTGTGAAAGAGAAGAGGGGGAAGAAAGAGAGCAACTGGGGCTCCAGGGTCTCAGCTGCTAGGGTACGGCTTGCTTCTTGCAATGAGTTGCAACTGTCAGGTTATTTTATCTCTGGCTTTTCATCATGATGCAGAGCCCGGCTCGGAGGAAGCCACCTGAGAGTGCAAGGAATTTGTAGGCTACAAGTCATTAGCAAGGCCTGCTGAGAAATCGAGGCCAGAGATCCACTGAATATTGCTTCAGACAAAGTACATCTTAACCCTTGGCGGTCTGAAGGGTAAGGTGGTTTCTCAAAAGTGGCGGCTTTCATAGTTGTGCTGGTTGCTGTGACACATACTGTATGATGCTAGGAAAGACCACAAAACCTATTGATAGATCTCACAAAGGCTAGAACAGGTTGCTAGGTAGTGAAGAATGCCAGGCTTTGATTTAGGAGAGTGGAAAAAACAGAGGAACAACAGTCTGATGAAGAATTTCTAATGGGAGAAAGAAATTGAGCATGTTCTTACACAATGAGTCATTTGATGCTAACACTTTTTAAAGTGTAAATGTATCTTTGGATGATACTTTTATATATCTGCACATACTATTCCATGTTTTTTTTTTTCAATTATACATTAAATGGAAGTAAAATATTGCAAATATATGAGATAAAATATCCCCCCCAAATCTTGAAACTTATACCCAACCATGTAATATTTTGTTTAGGAGATGAGGATCTGTCATTCTGTTGAGAAGAAAGACAACTAAAGCTTCTTTTTCAAATAAAATCACAATCAAATATGTCTCAAAGCTTAGCATAACATACAAGCCTAAAATAAGCTCATTTTCCAACTTAAACTGTATATTACAATTACATGTAACTAGTTACTCCCCAACACTGGAAAAGAGATACTACGTGTGTAAAAATGCACATGCGCAGGAACTTTCATATATAGTCACGGGACAGGGCGAGCGAGAGGACAAGAGTGAAGCGCGAATTGTGCGGTGGTGAGGAAAAATGGTGTTTCTCACTTGACAGCATTTCTATTTTAAGGGCACTGCTACATATTGTTTATATATAAGTTATAAAGTAACTGTAATCTGAATATGGTGACTAAAAACATAAAAAGAGCTGAAAACAGTTAGTTTATTGTGTTTTATTCTAAATACATAAAGTGTATGTTTCTATGTAATGGGGAATTACAAGATTTGAAATTGTATTAAAAGCAAGCAAAAATAAATAAATACGTAAATAAATAGGACTAGGAATCTCTACTCTTGCAAGACACCCACAAACCTGTTTATTGTTGATATATTTAGCAAAGAAATAATACATTAAAAATAATTTATGCTACTCATTTGATTTGAAGTACCAAAACCCATTTTGCAGCCTTACATGTTTCAGAGTTCCCATAAAAAAAAAAAAAATAAATAAAAAAATGTACAAATACAAATCATTCATTAGATCTGCAAAGCACAGTCCAGTTATGGCACTAACCTAAAAGAGAAAAGAATCTGCAACATGAGCAAGTGATCTGCACTAATTTGTGCTGTGAACGGTGACTTCAGGCCATCGTTTGGATCGGTGCACATGTCATTCCCAGTCTTCTTCCATGCCACTGACTGCTGCTTATTGACATGTCTAGGTTTGCCTGTACGAACACTTCACCATGCACACTGTCACAAGTTGAGCCAGCGGTCTCCATCTCTCTTTTCTGTCTGGGATCTCTGGTTTTCACATTTACTAAGAGAATCCCTTCCAAAGACCCATCACTGTTTAACCCTTAGGGGACTAAGCCCTTTTTGGTCCGTTTTCTCTATTTTTACATTTCGGCTTTTAAACCATATGTAATGAGGATGGACCACCATGTATTTGGTATCAATGGATTCAGAAGACCCTAAGCTACCATAAGCATGCATGCAATATGTCTATAAAGGAAGTATGAGTAAAAAATTGTACAATAAACTAGAGAATTTCAAAGACGAAAATGAGATTTTTGTCATTTATTACTGAAAATCCTACCTCACACAACAATAGTTAAAAGTTTTTGACCCAAAAATATATTTTTCAAACTCTTTGCTTGACAGAAATGGGTTAATGTTCAATCAAATGTGTAAAGATCAATTAAATAATTAACTTTATTTACAAACAGTCCTAGGCGTTTTTTTTTATTTTTGGGACTAAGCCCTTTTTGGTCTGTTTTCTCTATTTTTATATTTGGGCTTATAAATCATATGTAAAGGAGATGAAACACCCTGTGTTTGGTATCTATGGATTCAGAAGACCCTAAGCTACCATAAGCATGCATGCAATATGTTTATATAAAGGAAGTATGAGTGAAAAATTTTACAATAAACTAGAGAATTTCAAAAATGAAAATTAGATTTTTGTCATTTATTATTGAAAAACACACAATATAGAACAGTTTTTGAACAAAGAAAATATATTTTTTCAAACTCTTTGCTTGACAGAAATGTGTTATTGTTTAATCAAATGTGTAAAGAACAATTAAATAATTAACTTTTTTTAAAAAACAGTCCTAGGCATGCCAGTGAGCAAAACAAGGCCTCTCCAGGCCTTTCCAGTAATTGTTCCAGAGCTTGTTCTGCCGTAAATCTTTTACTGCTTGCCATTTTGATAAAACAATTCTGTAATAATGCTGTATCTCTCTCGAATTGATCTCTTTGTGCTCGCTAACACTCCAATCACTTTCTGCTATCTCCACGTGATGCTGATTCTCCGATCGCTCGAATTTAGCTCTTTGTGCTCGCTAACACTCCGATCGCGTTCTGCTTTCTCCACCCTGATGCTGATTCTCTGAACGCTTATTGATTACATGTCTTTTATTTTAGTCCAGCCAGCTTTTACAAGGCTACAGCAGAGCTACAGAGTCCTCTGAATCGCTAGAAGACATAACCTTCCTCTGATTGGGTTAGAAAAAGACTCCTCCCAGCGGCGATTTTTCCATTGGCTGTTGCGTGTTGAATCTGCCTAGCACAATCTTTTTCATTGGCCTGTTTACGCAGTGGTATTGCGCAATATGGGAAGTGTTTAATATACAAACTGGACACCGCTGTTTTCAGCGGAATCTGAGGAAGACGGCAAAAAAACCCGCATCTCTCTAGCATTAATAGTTTTTGAGATAACTACACATTTGTAAAAGTATGCCATTTTGGGCGGTACCGCCTAATCCGTCCCCAGAGGGTTAAGCCCAGCTAGTATTTGACCACTCTCTGCTATTGATCTGTTTCAGTGTCTTGTTGAGTACAGGCATTAAGAATAGATGTTGTCTAGGGTCAGGATTGTGGCAGCTCCAGCCCTCCCCGTTTTTCCAAGCCAGCTGACCAATAAAGTATTTGCATTGCGCCGCAGGAGCGGACACCTTGTAAGTGAATGTTTTTTTGTAATGGGAAAGCCCAGGAGTGGAGGCAAGGGTTAGTAAGCGAAGCTGCTGTTTGATTGCCCAAGGAGAGAAAACAGGAAAGCGACCCAGCATGCTCTGGGAATAGTTATAAACAAGCACAAATATGGGTGTGTGTGGGAATCTAGCATTCCAGGTCAGATATCTGTGTTTGCTAAAAGCAGTGTAAACACAGAGGACGTGCGTTTATCGAGATATTACACATCGTCAGCCTCTGTTCCCTGGCACTCCTGTTCGACTGAATGGGATTTGCGGGATGCAGAAGCATAACTGCTGCTCTTGTCCACACATCTCATCAGAGACATGATCCAGTGTCAGGTCAGCTCTGCACATGTGTTTGTTTTTCATCATTACAAAGCAAACCAAGAGATTATTGGCTTATTAGGAGGGCAAAGTTTGCTTTTGCTTGATTAGAGAAATCTGCAGGGCCTCAGAAGAAAAGCATCACCCGAATAGATTCTGAAGGATGAAATAGTGACTGTAATATTTACAAGTGCGCCTCAAAGGAGCAATGTTTTATCCTTAACCTGTTGTCTGTATTGCACAAACAAAGAGCCCTGTGAATATATGGAGGTGTTCCTCATCTGGATGGAGGCCAACCTTCTCCCCTGACAACTGCCCAATTATGTATATCACACTTGGCCTACTGTTTGCGCTAGGAATAATCAATACAGGATGTGCTTGAGCTCACCCAGATTTTGGTCGAACAAATGCATGAAAACTTAATAGTGTGCTGCTGCTGAAAGTGGAAAAATCAGATGTGATGGGTGTACATCTGAATAAAAATGAAAAATAAAGACACTTGAAATATGATCATATGTATAAGAGTTCATATGGCTCAGTGGTAGAGCATTGTATCAGCAACACAAAAGGTTGTGGGTTTGATTCCCACGGAACACACATTCTGGTCAAAAAAAATGTACGAGTGAGATTCATTTTGTACTATATTGATGTATATGTTTTGTACCATGTTGAAATATATTCCATTCATTGTAATTAACAGTATGAAGTGCATTAAACATTACATTAATGTTTCTTAAACTAGGGTTCATGAAGGAACCCCAGGTGGTTTGTGAGTTTAATGAAAAGCTAATAATTAATTAAATTGTACAAATCTAAAAGAACCAGCTTGCTACAGTTTAAATAATAATATGTATTTTTAAATACAATTTAAAATAACAAAAATAATACAATTAAAATGAACAAAAAGAAGTTTGGCTGAAAAAAGTTTGTGAATCCCTGCATTACATGTAAATAAGCAATAACAGAAAGTTGTGCACTTTAATGTGTTCAAAAAACAAACGCATTCCAAAGAAAAAGACTGGTGTGAATAACAATAAAAAAGTTACTGTAGTCTGATCAAAATACTATCATCATTTTTAAATATGATATCATCCAATTACAGGTACTTAAATTTTGGAACCTGATTTTTTAGAATTAAACATTTTGTTTCCAGTAATATTTAATATTTAAAATAAAGTAATATAATAAATATATAATAAATGCAATATAATAAGATAAACAAATAATTATTCAATGCTTTACGTATAATAACTTCAACCTTTTAATGAGAAATTCTTTGTTCTATATTGCAGTCTCTGCCAGTCAAAAGGGCGACAGGTGGAAGTCTGGAGTGTGGTCTCCTTTTCATGAATGAATATAAACACAATCCATGCAATCACAACGCTGGTCATTTTTAGGCTCCTTCCCCAACCAGACTCTCACAGGTCCAATCTAATGAAAACGCTGAACTTACTGGGGCGTTTAATTGTATATATGGGGAGCTAAATGCTTTGGGTCGGATGTGGGGGCATGATGTGACGAAGGCTGCTGGAGTGATGCAGCGAGGGAATGAAAGCAAGCCTGGTCCTACAAGTGGAAAATTTGATTCAGTTTAAACATAGCATTTCATTTATTGATCCATTGTAGAGGAGGGGAAAATGGGGTGAGAAGACAAGGAGAGCAGATGGATTCATCTGAACATGTTATGAGGGAACAGGAGTTTGGGGGAGGATATCGAATTGGAAAACCCCAAGATGGCGTAACAGATCAAATGGAAATGGTGCTTAAAGTATGATTACATTTCCTGAATACCACGGGGTCAGTCCGTCCGCACGTGCCTGCTTACTGATTTAAAGCTTGTGGGAGAATAATGTAATATTTGAGATGATGACATTTCCATTTTGCTTCATTTAATTGTGTATTGAGAGGCCAGCAGATATGCAAATAAATAAACTCCACATCAAAAATTTATAAAGCACTTTTTCCATAGGGCTTGTAAGTGCAGAGAATCCCCAGTGGAATGGATTTGCACACTTTTTGCAAAGTAAGAGTTTGGCATTTAAACACATGGCAAGATAATTAAATTCCCTCTAATTTAGCTCAGTGTCAGTTTCTGATAACATCATCTTCACACTATGTATTGTTTTTCTTTATTGCAATATACATATCTATCTGATATTTACAGGTGGAGCCACACTTAATACCCACATATGATGGGGCATATAGCCGAAAAGATATGACAGATCTCTTTCTATTATCACAGCGAATCAATAATTAATGTGTCTTTACAACAGACACAGAGGAGCAGGGAGGAGCCATGCAAACATATACAGGAAGCTGAAATCAAGCTCACAACGCAGCAGCAGCAGAAGGACCAGCGGCTTTTGATGAGAAAACAGAGAGAATGCAAAAGAGAGAGAGAGAGAGAGAGAGAGAGAGAGAGGCAAGGCAAGAAAAATAAGGGGGAGAAAGGGATGGAAATGATATGGCGGGCATATTCATTATTCCTGTGACATTCTCATGTTGCTCCTCTGTGAGAGGATAACCTTTCTCTCCTGCAGTCCCAGAGTGCAATTCACACAATCACTTACAACATTAATCAAAGCGTGCCGTCTAATGGTTTTTGACGTGCGGCCCCACTTTATGGGCTGCAGTCCAACCCGCGCCCACTGATGCATCTGTTAACACTACTTGGCTAATGCTAATGGCTGCACAGACGCTCAGCCATCAAGCACTTTAGGACATGAATGCCATTGTGTGATGCGTGTAGAAAGCCATATTTGATGGCATGCAAATGCAGGGGGCATTACTTCAGGAGGATTTTGGTGTTTATAACTGCAGAGATCTAACATTTTATTGCTCATTTTATGGTTTGCAAACATAAGATCATTATGATATGTTGTTGACTTTTGTTCTTTTGTAGATCCAGAGCAATATCAATATTATTTACATCACGTTGCTCTAAAATCAGTTCATTTTCTTTCTTCTGTGGAAAACAAGTTCTGATTTTGAATAGTGTTCTGATCGCTCTTTTCTACACAATTAAAATAAATAAATAAATAAATAAATAATGTATGGACTCATTTTAAATTTTTAACAAATGAATGAATTAATTAATGAATAAATACAATTAGTTAAAATAATTAATACATAAATGTATTTTGATTTAAGAATGTTTTGATATTTTTGCTGGAAAACAAGACAGAAATATTGAAGAAGAATATGATTTTTTGCAGGGCTCTCAGAAGCTGAAATTGTTATAGTATAGTTGTTATAACAAATACAATTTAATCACAAATCAGAGATCACTAATTCTCTCATGAACTCAGCAAGAAGAACGAGAGTGCATGTCATGATGTTCAATAAAAACAAATTAAAAACATTGCAGTCTGTTAATCACAAAAACCGTCTGCATGGCTTTAGATGACATGTAATTCATCTTTCTCTGCTGACGTCCATACTGCCAAATCTTCATATTTCCAATCAAGATCAACAGTGCTCCAGACACATGTAACAGCTTCAAAACATTCATTTCTGTCCTCTGTCCCCCTCCTGCACCTCCCACCACTTCTATAACAGCTGATGATTTTGCCACATTCTTCACAGACAAAACTACGATCAGTAGTCAATTCTCAGCCCCCCACACACAGGACTTCAAACCAACCACACTCACTGCTAAAACTCCCATCTTCTCCTTTTGTCCACTGACTGAGGCAAAAGTATCAAAACTTCTCCTCTCCAGCCATCCTACAACATGCCATCTAGACCCAGTCCCCTCACACCTTCTCCAAGCAATCGCTCCTACAATTACACACATCATCAACATATCTCTGCTCACAGGCACCTTCCCCAATGCATTCAAGCAGGATCGGGTAACTCCACTGTTCAAAAACCTACATTAAACACTTTTCTTGTAGACAGCTACAAACCTGTCTCTCTCCTTCCATTCATAGCGAAAATCCTTGAACGAGTTGTTTCAACCAGGTATCATTGTTTCATTCACAGAACAACAAACTGGACGCTAACTAGTCAGGGTTCATGAGTGGCCATTCAACTGAGATTGCACTACTGTCAGTCACTGAAGCCCTGTGGATTGCAAAAGCTGATTCCAAATCATCAGTTCTTATTCTGCTGGATCTATCTGCTGCTTTTGACACTGTCAATCATCAGATCCTCTTGTCTACCCTTTCATCAGTGGGCATCACAGAGATTCCACTTCGCTGGTTTGAATCCTATCTCACTGGTAGTTCTTTCAGGGTGGCCTGGGGAGGGGAGGTATCCAAAGCTCTTCAACCTGTCACTGGGGTTCCTCAGGGATCAATTCTTGGACCCCTCCTCTTCTCCATATACATTAAACCATCGGATCCCATAAAACAGGCACATGGCTTCTCCTACCTTTGCTGTGCTGATGACACACAGTTCTATCCCTCATTTCAACCAGATTATTCAACGGATGCTGAACAGATCTCAGGCTGTCTGGTGGACATCTCGCCATGGATGAAAGACCATCTCTTACAGTTCCACCTGGCAAAGACTGAGCTTCTTGCTTCCCTGCCACTCCAACTCTACAGCATGATTTTACCATTCAGGTAGGTTTTTCTACAATTACTCCATCAAGTTCGGTTAGAAATCATGGTGTGATCTTTGATGAGCAGCTGACCTTCAAAAACTACATTGCGAAGACTGCTCAGTCTTGCAGGTTTGCATTGGACAACATCAGAAAGATCAGGCACTGTCTAACGGAGCATGCTGCACATCGTCTTGTCCAGGCTCTTGTCATTTCTAGGCTGGACTACTGCAATGCTCTTCTGGCTGGACTTCTATCAAGCACAATGAAAACCTCTAAACATGATTCAGAATACAGCAGAACGACTGGTATTCAACGAGCCAAAAAGAGCCCATGTTATACCTCTTTTTATCTCTGTGCACTGGCTACCGGTTGTGGCTCGCATCAAGTTTAAGACACTGATGCTTGCATATAGAACAGCCACAGGTTCAGCACCCACCTACTTCCACTCACTACTACAAATCTGTACACCCCCTCCTCGAAGCAACGCCTCGTGGTACCAAAACAGAGAGGATCAAAATCACCTTACAGAACATTCTCGTTCACCAATCCTGGCTGGTGGAATGATCATCCCACCCCTGTCCGGAATGTTGAATCCCTGACAATTTTCAAACGACAGCTGAAAACTCATCTCTTTCTATGATAATTAACTTCAACCTAAAAAAAAGTTTATCTTTATTTATTCCTTCCCTTCCTAGCTTGTACTTATTTGAGAGATGCCCGAAACTTGGTATTATGAGCACTTCTTGTGTCTGTTTTTCTGTTTAAGAACAATCACTTCCCCAATTGTAAGTTGCTTTGGATAAAAGTGTCCGCAAAATGACTACATTTAAATGTAATAAAGCACGTCACAAGCTACTACTCTCCGCAGAAACTCTAAAGCTTCAGTCGCCATTTATTGTAAAGTGCACAGTTATTTGTTATATACACCATAAGCCTATGTAAGAGAAAAATTTTAATTTAGCTCAAAGGAAATTATTTTTGGTTTTATAGGAAAATGTAAAATAATCGGCTGATCAACTGAATTGTCCAGCGATTCACTGAATGAGTTTAAGCGTTAAAGACAATGAAAATGTGAACTCCCAAGTCCATAGCAATATGTGCAACTGCATAGACTGGGACAACCATCAATCACTTCATTAATCCTTGCACTGGGTTCCTCAGTGAGGTTAAAATGTATATTAAATGCACCAGTCCAGCTCGGATCTGGAGGTACTTGTGTTGCCTGGGCTGTTGGACACATACCAAATGGTGTCTTGACCAATTAGCATTGTCTTAGCTTGGGGTGTTTTAACTCCCAATACATAAATCAACATGTTATCTTATCAGTCACATTATCCAAATTTTTCTGCTTTTCAGTGTATAGTTTGAATATGATTTCTATAACCAGAATATAATATATTTGACAAAGTACTGATTGATAGTAATGTACAAGCATGAATTTTCAAACTCATACACACCCAACACACCCAACACGAATATAATCCTATAAACTATTCAGTAATTGTTTAGAATAAATTCACAAAAAGTGATTAGGACATGATAGTCAAATGTGTGGGTTACTGTCACGGTTGGTAAACCGTGATCTCGGGTTGTTTATACTTTGTGGTGAATTCCGTGGTGTTCCGCGTCTGCACTGATTAGTTGTGGGCGTCTCCGTTAATTGTATAAGCAACAGCTGCCACTCATTACTCATCCACTATATAATGGCTTATCTCACATCCTGTGTTTGTGAGATCGTTGTTCTATGTCGATGTGTTTACCCCCCATCTGGCTTCTGTGTTGTTTTGTGTTTGGATGTCTGTGTTTCCCCAGAACCTCATCCACTCTTCGCACGTTCACTCAGCCACGGACACTTACCTTTGGCTCTATTCCCCGCAGTTCCTGTGCCACTCTCTCCTGCTGCCTCACACCGTCAACATCCGGATTCCTCACCTTCTCTCCACCACCGTCTGGACTTCTCACCGCTACACCATCCCTTCGGAGTGTCGCTGTCTCATCGTCATTGTTTATTTATGTACCATTGCCATTATTCTCATCAAAACTTTAAACTCGCTATTGTTTCCAGACTGTCCTTTCAACAGCCATCACAGAACGATCTCACCCATCATGGAAGCAGCGAGCACCAATACCCTCACCGACTTCATGCACCACAGTGTCAAAAGAATGGATCAGCAGCAGGAGAGTATCTCGAACACCGGACTCGTTGCCCAAGCGCTGGTGGCACAGGTGTCCGAGCTCACCCAGCAGATCCATCAGCTCACGTCTCCCACTGCGTCCATCACACCGCCTGCGCTGTCCGTTCCCCCGGGGATTCCCCAGGATCACATCCGGCCAGAGCTGCGACTTCCGTCGCCGGAGAACTATGCGGGTGAGCCAACCTTTTGTAAAACATTTCTTAACAAATGCTCGATGCATTTTGCTCTGCAGCCCCGCACTTTCGCTACGGAGGAATCCAAAGTAGCGTTCACGCTCACACTTCTTTCTGGCAAGGCTGCCTTATGGGGAACGGCGGTGTGGGAGAATCAACACCCGTGTTGTGCCTCGTTCCACCTCCTATCGGATGAGATGAAGAGAGTCTTCGACCGGGCCGTGACCGGCAGGGAGGCCGCCCATCGCCTCTCGGAACTCCGGCAAGGATCTTCATCCGTAACCGAATACTCCATCATGTTCCATACCCTGGCGGCCGCGTGCCAGTGGAACGAGGCGGCGTAGTGGGATAGATTCCTGCATGGGTTATCCGACCATGTTCAGCAGGAAATCTACCTCCTCGAGCTGCCCCCTACTCTCAACGAACTCATAGACCTGGCGTTGCGGGTGGAGGCCAGGTTTAATCATCTGGGCCGCCAACACAGTCCTTCCAGGCCTCCCTTCTCTCCTGGTAGGGGGCGCTTGAGTCGAAAGAACACGGTCGGTTCTGTCAACGATCACGAGCCCATGCAGGTGGGTAGAGCTCGGCTGTCCCAGAGGGAGAAGGAACCGCGGAGGTCCCAAGGACTATGTTTATACTGCGGAGGCTCTGACCATAACAACTACTCTTGCCCAGTAAAAGAGTCAGCCTGATAGTAAATCTGAGGCTACTATCAGGTGGGATCTCCGCTGAGAAGTCCTCACCTACATCATCGACCCTCTTTCCGGTGAGACTGCGGTGGAAGAATCAACATCATGAATGTCAAGCCCTTCTGGACTCCGGAGCCGAAGGTAATTTCATTGATTCTTCACTTGCACATCACCTGAACATTCCTGTCCTTCCTGTGTCTCTCCCCATCCATGTCACCGCACTCAATGGCCAGGAACTGCCTCACGTCACCCACCATACAGAACCCATCACACTGATCACATCTGGCAACCATCAAGAAACCATATCCTTTTTCCTCATGGACTCCCCTGTTGCTCCCATTGTTTTAGGTCACCCCAGGTTGTTCAAACATAATCCACGAGTGGAATGGGGTTCTAACACTGTCACATTGTGGAGTGAAAGTTGTCATGAGTCGTGTCTGGTTTCTGCTTGTCCTGTTGTTCCTGTTTCTGTTTTTCAGAAGGAGACAATGGTTTTGCCAAACGTGCCCGTTGAGTATCTGGACCTGAAGGAAGTGTTCAGTAAGTCCCGGGCTGCTTCTCTTCCTCCGCATTGTCCCTACGACTGTGCCATAGACTTAGTGTCAGGAAAACAAGCCATTATAAAATCTATACATTATACATTATCTATACAAATACAATACATTTCTGATTCCTTAGCCTCTGGGTTCGTCCGTCCTTCCTCTTCTCCAGCGGGGGCGGGGTTCTTTTTTGTGGGTAAGAAGGATGGTTCTCTGCGACCTTGCATTGATTACAGAGAGCTGAACAACATTACTATTAAGAATACTTATCCTTTCCCACTCATTTCTTCAGCTTTCGAGAGGTTGCAGGGAGCATCTGTATTCACAAAATTGGATTTACATAATGCTTATCATTTGGTCTGCATCAGGAAGGGAGATGAATGGAAAACTGCCTTTAACACCCCTAGAGGGCACTTTGAATATTTGGTGATGCCGTTCGGGCTCTCCAACTCGCCCGTGAATGACGTGTTGAGAGATATGGATGACATACTGATTTTTTCTTCATCTCTCCAGGAACATGTTCAACATGTCAGACGAGTGCTCCAGAGGTTACTAGAGAATGGGCTTTTTGTCAAGGCGGAGAAGTGTGTATTCCATGCACAGTCGGTCCCCTTCCTAGGGTATATCGTGTCTTCTGAGGGAATACGAATGGACCCTAACAAAGTAAAGGCTGTGATAGATTGGCCATCTCCAGATTCCCGTGAGGCCCAATTTCTATCGTCGTTTCATTCGTAATTACAGACAACTAGCCTCACCTCTGACAGCCTTGACCTCTCCCAGTACTCCGTTCAGGTGGTCTGACACAGCTGAGGCTGCGTTCACTAACCTCAAGAACCACTTCGTTTTGGCTCCAATTCTTGTGGCCCCTGATCCCACACGGCAGTTTATGGTGGAGGTCGACACATCAGAGGTGGGGGTAGGAGCAGTTTTGTCCCAACGTGCTGCTTCAGATGACACCCTTGCGCGTTTTTCTCACATCGATTATCTCCTGTCGAACGTAATTATGACATTGGCAATAGAGAGTTTTTGGCGGTCAAATTAGCGTTGGAGGAGTGGCGCCACTGGTTAGAGGGTTCAGGGGTTCCCTTTATTGTTTGGACCGATCACAAGAATTTAGAATACATCAGAACTGCCAAAAGACTCAATTCCAGGCAGGCTCGGTGGGCACTTTTTTTCGGTCGTTTTGAACTTACCCTATCGTACCGCCCGGGTTCCAAAAATGTCAAACCCAATTATTTGTCACGTCTTTTTGATCCCTCCGCCCATCCCGTTACTCCCGAGTGTATTTTGCCTGAGAGATTAGTAGTCTCAGCACTCGTATGGGAGGTCGAGTCGAAGGTCAAGACGGCCTTAGAAAGGGTAATGCCTCCGTCCGGTTGCCCACCGAACCGCTTATTTGTGCCGGAAGAGTTAAGATCCGAAGTTGTCCAGTGGGGTCATTGTTCCAACATGGCTTGTCACCCAGGGATAAGTAGAACTAATGGGTTGGTTAGACAACGATTCTGGTGGCCATGTATGGCTCGCGATGTCCGCGATTTTGTTTTGGCTTGTTCAGTTTGCGCCAGTGGTAAGTCATCTAACCGACCTCCTGATGGGCTTCTTCAACCGCTGTCTGTCCCTTCGAGACCCTGGTCCCATATCGCTCTAGATTTTGTTACTGCCCTCCCGCCCTCTAATGGCATGACGGTCATTTTGACCGTAGTGGACCGGTTCTCGAAGGCGGCACATTTCATTCCCTTGCCCAAATTACTGACAGCCAAGGAGACAGCGGTTACTGTTTTAGATCACATCTTTCGGCTTCATGGCCTCCCGGTAGACGTGGTTTCAGACAGGGGATCTCAGTTTATATCCAAATTTTGGAAAGATTTTTGCAAATTATTAGGAGCGTCAGTTAGCTTGTCGTCGGGCTATCATCCCCAAAGCAACGGACAATCTGAGAAAGCCAACCAAGATTTAGAGAGGACGTTGAGATGTTTGGTCTCCAAGAATCCTTCTTCCTGGAGTCAACAACTCTCTATGGAGGAGAGGAGTCTAGAGCGATATGGGACCAGACTGTCCTTTCACCAGCCATCACAGTTACATACATGATATAGAGCAGGGGTGCCCACACTTTTTTGTGTGGGGATCTACTTTTCAAATGAGAAACTCTACCAAGTGAAAAATAAGTAAATAATAAAATACATTTAAAATAAATAAATTAAAAGGCTTGTTGGGATGCATCTTTATGTTTTATTAATAAAAATTGTAATTAAAATAATAATAATAATAATAATAATAATAATAATAATAATAATAATAATAATAATAATAATAATAATGTTCAATTCTTAGTACCCCCTGGAACTGTGCCTGCATTTACCTAAAGTAGTGGTTCTCAACCTTTATTTCTCCAAGACCCCCTCCTCTCCAAATCAATCCTGCAAGCCCAGACTTTTCTGTTCACTAAAACCTTTTAAACAAAACAAATTTAAGATAGTTTTAAACATTCCATGTTTAATATTATTTTTGATAAAATACTTTGCAAAAATGTCAGATATTCTACACAACTTTAAAGTATGAAAAGCTCAATTATATAGTAATTTTAACATACTGTATAAGCACAAGTCAACCTGCCATACCAAATAATACCACGGGGAGATAAAATAAATAAATTGATGCCATATGACTGCATATAAACTACTATATGGGTCCATTCAGAATCACTAAACACACAAAAAAAGCAAATGAAAAATGAAACCATTCTGAAACTCACTGTATTCAACTATGTGAATATACTTAGCTGTGTTCAAGCAGAAATATGATATTATACTGATCAGTGTGCTGACAGCGCACATACTGTATACATGGTTTGTTTGTGCAGTAATTACAATGAACACAACACACACCTAATGCATGATCCTATATGTCACTGTAATCATCTTTACCTTGATTAAAATCGTCGTCCATCATAACTTTAGGATACTAGTGTGACACATGGCTTCTTTTATTCAGCCGAGAGCTGTAGTTAGCTTATCATATTGCTTATACAGCGGTTTTGAGCCGCTATTCAGTCTGTTTCTGGTCAGAGGTCAGAGGGGGACTACAGGGAATCTCAGTCTGTTTCTTGTCACCTAGGTGGGTGGGGTGTGGGGGTCAATCTGAAGAAAGTGTTTAGCTCGTGATTACTATCATGGATTTACATGTGATGGTCATGCTGTAAATCTCTTTGACCATCAATCTTACTTGCCCCAAAACTGACTGATCTCCTTCCTGAGTCGATATTATCAATAGATGTTATTTTGTGTTAATGTTGCAAGCTGTACAAATTGTGGAGTTGTTTGGTTAGGCTTGCTTCAAACTGGCTGGCGTTAGGATCTGGACAGATTTATGAAGTTGTCTTGTTATCCTGAGCCTCTTTGTGTAATTTGGCTCTTTGGGTTGTTCAACACCAATCTGATCAAATCTTAAATTGTGTTTGATTCCAAAAGCCTACTATATTAAAACCAAGTGTATTTTCTCTGTTGTCAGTTTAAGACAGATAAACTACTTTGTGTGAAAAATAAGTGCTCTTGATGAGATTACACTGGAAAGTGATTCATTTATTCCCCATTTGTTGGGAACTTCAAGGAATGTAATTTATAGACTATACATTAAGATAGACTCTAAGAAAACAAAATAACTACACTTTCAGCTGTTGCATTGTTTGTGTCCTTCTCTGTCTCTGATCAGAGTCTCTCTCTCTCTCTCTTTCTCTCTGTCCCATAACAGCTACATGTCACTGCAAATCTGCATCTATGTTTGATTTCAAGCTGCATCACTTTTTCTCTTATCTCTCTTACAGAAGGCTTTGATGGGCAAACACATAAGCAGAACCATATTAATAATGCAGTATGGTGATACTGACCTTACTCTAAGCCTTTCAACCTCAGCTAGTACCTCACCGAGTGACATCCGACTGATACTCTGCACACCACACATGACAACAGCTGCTTTAGTCCTGCAAGTAATAAATGAGAACACAGTCTGAAATCAGGTGATGCTATTCAGAGTATAAAAAAAAAAAAAAAAAACTAACCTCATAAATTCAAACCCTTCATCAGTAAAGAAAGATTTATTTAGCCTCATATGCATTAGAGGCAACAGTGCCTACTATTATTTAAGCCTTTCCTTCATCTCCCTCTACAACATGCTAAAAAAAATGGCATTTTATTGAAGCTTAAGGGGGGGGGGGGGGGGTGAAATGCTCGTTTTCACTCTATATCCTGTTAATCTTGAGTACCTATAGAGTAGTACTGCATCCTTCATAACTCCAAAAAGTCTTTAGTTTATTATATTTATAAGAGAAAGATAGTTTGTACCGTTTTTTCCCGAAAAAACACGACCAGCTGGAGGCGTGACGTGTGGGCGGAGCTAAAGAATCATGAGCGCTTTTGCGTTGAGAGCGTTTGGAAGCTGTAACATTACCGTGAGGAAAAAACCATCATCCAAAACAAACCATGGCTAACATTTAGATTCAGCAGTTTATTTATGATCCCGAATCACATCCAGAGGCTGAAACTGAACGAGAGCAGCAGCAGCAACGAATACAGCAGGACGTCTCTATGTAGTATGTATTGATACTGTATATATTTGCTTAGCGGTTTTGGAAAATGACAAAGTTCCACTTTATGTCGTCTTTTTATTTTTATTTTTTAAGCTGTACATGTGGAAAGTGCAGTTTGATGACAACATCGCATGTTGTTTACTTGATGTGCTTACGCGCTGATAGCTAAGTTAACAACACAGAGATATTTGAAGCAGTTTTACTCACTGCCTGTGGTTCCAACACACGATCGTGACACTTTTTCATTGGGACTGCATTATCCGTAAGAAATAAACGATGTGCAAATCCGGCGTCAAACTGGGCCTTGTTTGTAAAACAAGCATCTTCGAAATGCAGGGAACAAACAAAAACACTTGCACAACTCCGTCGATGCTCTGTAAAAATAAACTCCATTCACTGGTCCCTTAATGCTGTTTTTTGGGGGGATAAACTGTGCAGGGTTGTCTTGCCCTGGCAACCAAAAACACACTTCTTTTGTGACATTTCGCGACGCTCTCGCTCTGATCAGTGAATGTCTCTGCTCTATGGGAGCACGTGCTCTTCTGGGAGAAGTGCCCTTAGGACCCATATAAGGAAATTCCGCTCCATCTAACGTCACACAAAGCCATACTCGAAAAAAAACTTTCCGAAACTTGTGACAAACCTTCAACCTTCAACCTTCAAACATACAACTTAATTTTTGAAACTTTGTCCATGTTTAGCATGGGAATCCAACTCTTTAACAGTGTAAAAAACTCAGTATGCATGAAATAGCATTTCACCCCCCCCTTTAAGAAAATTGCATTACACATTACAACTACTAATAATTCAAGTATTCCAATACTTTTTTTAGTAAAAATTTTATTATTATATAAAAAAATGCTGTTCTTCTGAAGTTGAAGAATTATAAAAAAATAAAAATAAAAAAAAAGTTGGATCCATACAAATATTACATTTTTAACTGAATCAGTTGAACACTGATAATTCTAAATGTTTCTTAAGCAGCAAATTTGAATGATTCCTGAAGGATCATGTGACACTGAAGCCTGGAGTAATGATGCTGAAAATTCAGCTTTGCATTATACAAATACAATTCATTTTATAATAAATAGATTTATTTATTCAAATAGAAAACAGTTATTTTAATTTGTATTCATATTTCACAATAATACCATATTTTTAATCAAGTTAATGCAGCACGGAAGAAAATCTTTTCAAAACAATTAAAAAAACTCACCAACTCTGAACTTTTAAATAGTATTGCATAATCACAGGTAATTTTTTGAGTAGTTCAGATTTATTAACTTTGAAATAAAATAGCTGGAACTGACACAATTTAGCATCTGTTAGTTTATGTCAGTCTTTACCCACTTAATGCCCCTAGTTACTTAATTAATTAATGTAGGCCACTATTTGCAACCTAAAGCGCTACAGTCCCCTGTCAAAAGCAGCGAATGTCCTCTGATTTATTTTAAGCTCAGGGAGCAGGGCCCAGTTCTTTTTTGGGAGCCACTGCTGGACTGAAGTCCGGGATTGAAGTTCCAAGTAGCTGGTCGCTGCTGGCGAAGTCCTACGCCTCAATCTGTTCCTCCTAGAATCATATGAAGGGATGGCAGCAGCATCAACCGTACCCCGCTCATGCATTTTCCAATGCAACAAAACAATAACCAACCGCCACATGTCTGCCAAAAGCCCTGATCATGAGCTTTATCACAACCAGTAATACCTGTGAATAATACATGACCAGCAGCTTACGGGGGGACCTCGGTGGCACTGCTAAACAATTTAAGGTGCCTGCTGATGGGTGTTGTATTTTCTTTAAGAGGAATTCCCCCATGGCTCTTCCCAGTCGAGTTTTTTGGCCTGACGATAAACAACAGTTTAATACTTGATCTAATCCCAGCCATGAGGTGAGTCCAAACAGCGAGCACTGCTGCTTGTGCAGATGTTCACATCCAATAATCTATCCATAATTGATGAAACAGGGAGGTCAGATGTAATGGCTTCTGCCGTTGCAGCAACAAATAAATGATTATTGACAAAACGCAGCCAGTGCAGCACTGAACGCCTGTGAGACAACCTGCTCTGAAGAGAGAGCTGTGTAAGGGACTTCCGTCGGTCACTGAACAGGACGAGGCATAGGGTCTAGGATGTGAAAACCACGAGGGTCCCTTTACTATGCTGTAAAGAGGGTGTTCCTTTAAAAGTGACAAAAGGAAGGAGGCACAGGACACTCGGAAGCGAGCGGTAAGTGAGCTACGGAGAGTGCAGCAGGCCAGCTTAGTCCTTTCAGCTTGTATCTGGAGGATGGATGTTGAATGTAGAATGCATTGTATGACAGTCGGGCTGAATGTGGGATTAATGCATCCAGAGCCGCCTGACTGCATGTGACGAAAGCAATGCTCTGCATGGTACAATAGTTTACAGCAGATTGTTGTTTGTTACACTGAAAAAAATAGGTTAACTGGTTTTATTCAAGTCAAAGATATTACTTAATATTGCAGAATCAACCTATAAATACAGCTAAATAAATCTAAATAGAAAAAGGTCTTATCAGTAACAATTGCAAGTCATCGTTTTTTTTTTTTTTTTTTTTTTTTTTTTACAGTACATTAAGTTACGTTTATGTGGTTGATATGAAATACTGTAGGGTGCTTATTTCAGAGAACAACTCAAAATTTATTTTTTTTGACTAGTTTTCAATTTAGTTAAAGTCATGATCTTTCATTACATATTTATGTAAATTGACATTTTTTTATATGTTTTATATATTTAAGGAATATTAAAATGCTTGAATACAACATGAAACTCTCCACAATGTATATGAATTCACATATTTCAATACACATTGCACTTATGTTTTAAAAATGTCTGTATGTAATTACATCTGTAATTAATTTATGTAATTAGTACATTTATAATTACACTGTTGACCCATCTCTTACACCTACCCATGCAACCAAATATGCCCCTAACCTTAAATCTTAAATAAAATAAATACATTTCTGTATTTAGCAGACACTTTTATTCAAAGTGAATTACAGTGCATTCAGGCTAACATCTTTTACCTAACATGTACTCCATGGGAATCGAACCCACAACCTTGCGCTGCTAATGCAATGCTCTACCACTTGAGCCACAGGAACACTAAACCTTACCTGTATCGCACCTCAATAGCAGCAAAAGTGTTTTGCAACACAATATGAACACAATAAGCACAATGTACTTACTTTTTAATGTAAGTACATAGTAGTTAAGGCCACCTAATATAACTTGGGACACGTTTTTTTTATTATTTCAGAACGCATCTGCTTTTGATTGTGTTAAGTAGTTTTTCTAGTTAAATATAAGTAAAGCTCTATTGACAGCATGCGGTTGATTATAAAAGAAAATAACATGACTCTTACATTTTGTAAATAAAATCAGATTTTGAGCGTTGCCTCAAAATGAAAGTCCTCTGTCAGCACTTTTTTTGTTTACAATATGTCAAGTCTAAATTATTTTCTGTGACAATCAACAGTATGACACTAAATTTAACCTGGAATATTCCTTTAAATTCCCCAACAATATGGGTGTGTCAGTGTGTGTGTGTGTGTGTGTGTGTGTGTGTATATGTGTGTTTAAAGGGAGCGAGTGCCTGTTTCAGCCCACTCTGCCTCTGTTTGACTCACTGAGTGCCCTGATAGCTCTTAATTACTAGATGAGATCATAAATATTTTAAGCATATGTTTTCCCGCTTTGTCACTGGAGCTCACAACTAAGAAAAACAAGTTCATCTGCATATTAATTGGCGGAGCGGGGCAGCGGATAGTGTCTGCATGTCTGATCTGGGGGGGTCTGGTGACAGCAGGAGGAAATGGCACTCTTTCATGGCAGCTGTTCTTTCAGACACCCACCCAATTCTCTCTATTTCGGAGGAGGAGGAGGTTAGCCCTGAGGAGACTGGCCCATGCCACAAAGGGATAAAGGAGAACTTTGGAGGGGTGCGAGAGGTTGGGGGACTCAGTCTGGCCCCCCAGCAACCCCCACCCTCCATCCTCTGGGATCCCAAGGAGCCCATAACGTGTGTCAGGACCTTCACGGCATTCTTGATGGCTGCCGCTAAACTGGAGCATTAGCGACTAGAGGCCAAGGGGAGGCTGTTATGGGGAGTACGAGTGTGGGTCTGTTCATGGGATGCCCCCTTCTCAGCTATTTCTAATGACTAGTGGATGTCCTGTGGGAGAAGTGTACTGTGATTGCAGTTCTGTAAGCATCTGTGGCCCTTACGCTTGAGAAAGGTGTCACTGAACTGACAATATATATGGAAATCCCAGGCTATATTTCTTTAAAAAGTCGGCAAACCCCAGGCTCCTTCCCATCACATGGATCAGTGAATAACACATTAGAGGACAGGATTGAATAGTGTCTAATTGAATTTATGGACCCTTAAACTACCACTTAGAGCTCTTAGTGCTCTGTAATGACATGCTTTACTTAACCTATCTAAACAAAAACACTTATGATTCACTGTTAACCAAATGGCGTTTGTTCATGGCTGATTTTACAGAGTATGACACTTAACACTTTCCGAGATGTAGCAGCGCAATTATTTCATTAGCAGTGCTTGTTCAATGCAAAATACATTTCTAAACTGATTAAAATTGGGCATAATGAAATAACACTAATTTCGTTTTTTTCTTTTTTCTTTTTACTCTCAAATAAAGCCGCCACATTCAAGTTCAAAAGCAGAGCTAATTAGTTTGACCTCTCCTGTCATAATTAGCATTGATTTGGCAGGAAAAACGAGAGGCTGCTTGGCTTCTCCAGCTATCTATTATCATGCAAAATCAGGTCATTGAGAGTTTGTGCAGCTTTGTTTGCTATTCCTGTACATTTAATGAGTGAAATCAGCTATATCTGTAAAAGTTTAAATGAAAGGAACATATTTATTCAGAGGCAGATTAAATCTTTTGGAATTAATTTGACAAATTTAATTTACTTTAAAGGATTACTAAATAATTATTAAAGGGATAGTTCATATAAATATGAAAATCTTATCATATCTTATATTATTAATCTGTCTGTGTATAAACCTAACAACATAAGAATATAATTAAACTAGTTTAAGTGCCCTTGTGTCAAACTGATTTTTGTTTTCGTTTACAAAAATCTTTATATAAGATAAGAAAGGATTTAAATTATATCTATGACATAAATTCTCCCAGCGGGCTACTGGACGGTGAGGGCGCACGTTCAATCAATCTCTAGCTTTATTGTGATCTCCAACTCATTTGAAGAACCAAGCCCCATTGATGTGTGTTTCCAAACACGATAGACCCTCAGAAATCCTGTGCTTAAAAGACAAAAGGGGCAATTAGAGAAGCTACTGTTGTTGTGCATTAAAGGCTCTGTCTTCTCTTGCTGCCTGCTTCTGGTTGGATTATTACACTTTCAGTGGAGGATTTAACCAGAGGCCAGTTGGGCCATTGCCTGAGGGAGGCCCCCCTGTTCAATGCACTCGAGATGCACTCCACCCCCCCCCACCCCACACACACTTTTATTGCCTGCCTTTCATTCTGCCAGGCAATCCCTCTGCAGTCAGTAGGCTCACAGGATAACCTGCCTCGGGCGGTCCCCAAAAACCCTAAATCAGCTCGTCTTATATGTATGCAAGCCCAAAATGTGCCTCGCTGCCATCTGATATAACTCATGCTACAAAGAAATGAGAGCTTGTGTCAGCAAGTGATGTCTGCTGTTCCAGTGGCCTGGAAGCAAGTTCAGTGCTTTAGTAAAGGATTTACAAATGTTAGCATGGGACATGACGTGCAGTCAAATAGCTCTGGGGAAGGTGTGAGGACTTTTGAATAAAATATTGGTTGAAATTTTCCTGTAATGTTAAGCTACAATGCAAAACCAATATGTTTTAATTTGACGTAGATGTGTGCGCCTAATGCAAAAAATATGAAGTTCCTGAACTCAATGCTGGTATAATGTCGAATGGTTCGAAACATTTCTATTTGACTCCAGGCCTCTGCGTAATATAGTTGTGCACCATTTCAGAACTGAAATAAGGATTGCTTATAACTCCAGTTCCTGAGGTTGCAAATAGGATGCAGAATTAAAATTTAAGGAAATCACGTAAGCGCAATGTTTAACTACAAAAGCAATGTATTACATGAATGCTGGCTAGACAGAGCCTTGTTTGAAAAAAAATAAATAAAGAAAGAAAAGAGAGTTTGAAGGCTTATAGACAGACAAAAAGAGATTTTCTTCAGTCATATGATGCTTTGGGTTTACATTTGATTGCAAGTGTGATTGCATCATACAATAATTGCAGTTAATATTGTTCATTGTCTGGTTGACTACGTCTTGTTTAATTTTTCTGAAGAATCCTGTCAAATGCACATAAACTGACAGTCACCACTTATAAGCTACTACTAAATATTGTAGAAATGTAATTTTCCGTAAAGTTGCTTTGTAATGATTTGTATTGTAAAAAGCACTATACAAATAAACTTGAATTGAATTGAATATTACATTAATGAGCATGTAAGCATTATTTTTAATGATTGTTTTACATTTAAAATGTCTTGACTCTCAATTTAATGCATTCTTGCTGAAAAAAAGTATTAAAAATAATAAATTATTACTGACTTTCCAATAGCAGTTATAGGTTAATAACATTTCCCAGAATGCATTGCAATGTGTTAAATGTTTGGAATGGCAATTCAGTGCATTGCTCTTCCTGTTATTCCAATTTGACTTCCTGAGTGGTGTGGTCAATTTAATTAAAATTCACTGAATTAATAATATTCATAATGTTAATGATAATTTCAGAATTACTTACAAGAGAGAAGTTTAATTAACACATATATAAATAGATACAGTGTGTCAAATGGTAGATACTAGTCTAAACAAAGGAACTTTTCCATAAGTTTTTTTTTCAAGGGAAATAATATTGTGATATTTTACTTACAGCATATAAGTTTCTCAAAACTCCAAACTGCACTCCTTATCACGAATATCAAATGAGCATAATATATTCATATGTTAAACTTTTAGAATCCACCAACTGTTTACACGTTCTCAGGCTTGTGGAACATCCCTTGTCTGTAAATCTGTAGTACAAGTCGGACTGCCAAATCCCCATGTGTTGGAATTTGGGTTGATGGTTCTATTAAAAGCAGTTTTCCAGGGCTGCTGAGTGACAGTTCTCCACCAAGCTGGCTCGTGTAGAAGGTAAATATTACAGGAGGCCAGAGTCTCAGGAGCATGTGTGGTCGGGAGCTGTGATCTCTGATCTCAGGGATAGCACTCAGCAGGATGTGATTGCTCGCCGCTGCTCAGTCCGACACTCCACGCGCACATTTCACACTCTCTCTGCAACCCCAAACCTCTCCAGCTCAGCTTTGAATGTCAGAAACATACTCCAGGCTCCTGTTCAGAGCAGCACATCACAGCTTTTAGCTCAAACAACTGCTTGTTACTGATCACTCAACTCTCCCTGGGCTGCAGGTGAAAGTATCCACCGGCATGGAGCGCTGCAGTGTAGTGCAGGTATTTGGGGGCTTCGTGAAGGAGATTGCTATGGAATACTAATTTACATGCTGATAAGAAATGTTCACGAGTTGCTAAGGACAATGACTTTATTCATAACTTATATCTTAGGGATATATACAGTGGTGGCCAAAAATGATCAGCCCTCTAGTATTTTCACCAGCTAAACATGGTATTTCTATCTTTTGCTGTAGTGTGTCAGTAGTAAATATCAGTTTACATTTCCAAACATTCATTTTGCCATTAATTGTAATAATCTAGTGAGATTTTTGTTTGCACAAGGAGTCTTGTCTGGAATAACATGAAGAAACAGAACAGACTGAGACAGACTAAATCCAGAAGAACTGTGGCAACGTCTCCGAGACGCTTCAAGAGACCTATTACACAAATTCAAGCAAACAAGCCAAATCAAAATCAAATAAACTACCATTTCAAGGTTTGGGGTCAATATTATTAGTAGTAGTAGAAGTAGTATTTGCAGTATTGTTGTTGTTGTTATTAATTGTACTTAGCAGGGATGCATTAAATATATCAAGGATGCAGCATTTGTAACTAATTTTAAACAAATTAAAATTAAAACCATCACACCTGTATTCAACAATGACAATAATATAATAAACATCACTTGAACAGCAAATCATCAGATTACATTGTAAAAAATAAATAAATAAATAAATAATACATAAAAATAGAAAAAAGATTCTGAATAAAGTTTATAACAGTATATTTTACAAGAAAAACTATTTCAGTATTATACTTTACATTTCACATTTAATTCAATGTTACATGGCATTTCTTAAAAATTTTATGTTGTTGTTGCAATTTCTGAGTGATTTCTTACAGTATATTACAGTGTATTACACGAAAATTCAGCTTGCAATCATAGGAATGAATTAAATGTATAAAATGTATTTCAAAATATATATTCAAATAGAAAAACACATTATCTTAACACATTTCACAATACTACAGTTTTTTTACTGCATTTTTAAATGCATCTTTGTTGGTCATTAAAACATCTTACCAACCCCAAAGTTTTGAACAGTGTAGTGTATACATATAATTTATAAAACACATCTATCTAACTAAAAAAAGGACTGCTGTATTATGATATGAAGCTGAAAAAAAAAAAAAAAAAAAAAAAAAAAACCTAAAGGCACTTTTAAGTATATACACACGCATCACAAAAGGCCTTAAATAGACTATCTGCAAAATTAATATTTCTTGGGGTGCTGCAGTTAAACTGAAGAGTGTGATCAGGCACAGGAAGAGAACAAGCTACTTATATTTACCAGCAAAAGAGATGCTAACAGCAGCTGAGCTGATAGTAAGACTTACACCAAAATAGGGTGAGCATTATAGCTGAATTTCAGCATTTTTGCATCATTTACTGCTGGCCTGCTGGTAAGACAAAGGCCTTTCATAACATGACGATGCTGGCATTGACAAGCTGTCTGTGTTGCTGTGAAGAACGTCTCACTCTATCACTTTAAACCTTTTTAAAAGATGAATAAAAGTAGAGAGGAGTGCCAGCATTACACAAGGAGTTCAAATGTAAACAAGGGAGCCAGACACGGGAGGTGAGTGAGAAAGACAAAGAGGGAGAGTGAAACATAGCAAATGTATTTCTCCTCCACCCCTATTTTGATGCCCGTTTTTTGAGCGCATAAATATTTGATGAAATGGGCAGAAACCGAAGCCATATAACATTCCTGCATTCCTGATGCTCGCTACCCCCGTAAGCCATAAACATTAAAGCCATGATTGAGTGCATTAAAATGAACTCATTGGAACAGCACATTGATTACTTGATGGAGAGTCCCCCTACTCTAATACAACAAATAGGGCCAACAGGATATTGCCTATCGCGTTTGCATATGGGAAAGGACACGGTGTGGTACGTGTGGGTGGGGAGGGATTGGTTTTAAGTCCGGGACGCATGCTTTTTCCCCAATGCAGGCCCAGGCATCATGCTTTGTCCCCTCAAATCTATCTTTTTAAATGATGTGTACATTTGGTCTCAGTGGGAAGTTAATTAGGTCCAGAGATTGCTTCAGGTATTGTTCAGGTAATTTAGCATGTCAGAATACGCAGGATGCCTGGTCTGACCCAGGCACTCTCCGTACCTCTGCAAGATCAGGAGCAGCTAATTATTTTCCATCTTTTGCTCGGCAGATCTGCTGGTAGAAAGAGAACAGAAAAGGAATAATAATTGGAAATATTAATGAGGTGGGTTTGTTGGACCCAAAAGACTTTTGTAATATCTCACTGCCAGTAGAATGTTTGCACTCATGGTGAACCTCCAGATATTTCGGCTAGAATTAACTGCGTTTGCTGTAAAAGTGTCACGCTAGCTCTACAATAGTCGTCAATTCTACCGTCACTTGTGGAGTGAGAGTATGGCTACTAATGTACTACTTCATCCAAAAATTATAATTCTTCCATGCCTGCATGCTGTTATTTCTTCTGTGAAATAAAATGAAAAAACTTGACTTTGTTCATATTGGCCGCAGATTGTCAAGGTAAAAAAAATAAAAAAGCTCTATAAAGGTACCAAGTAACCCATATGACTCAGCTGCATAATATGCAAAGCTGAATTTTCAGCAGCCATTACTCAGTCTTCAGTGTCACACAATCCTTCAGAAACCATTTTAATGTGCTGATTTGCTGCTCAAGCAACATGTGTTATTATGAACAATATTAAGTTGTGCTGCAGAAATTGTAATACATTTTTCAGCATTCACTGATGAACAGAAAGTTAAAAAGAACAGCATTTATTCAACTTTTTTTTTTTGGGGGGGGGGTATAAAAAGTCTTTACAGTCACTTTTGATCCATTTAATGCATAAAAAATGTCACTTTTGAATGCTATAGTGTTTTTATGGTATGTTTTGTGTATTGGCTCAGCGCCAAGGGAAGGGAAGTCGTGGCCTAATGGTTAGAGGGTTGGACTCCCAATCGAAGGGTTGTGAGTTTTAGTCTCTGGCCGGACGGAATTGTGGGTGGGGGTAGTGCATGAACAGCTCTCTCTCCACCTTTAATACCATGATTTAGGTGCCCTTGAGCAAGGCATCGAACCCCTAACTGCTCCCCGGGCGCCGCAGCATAAATGGCTGCCCACTGCTCCGGGTGTGTGCTCACAGTGTGTGTGTTTGTGTTCACTGCTCTGTGTGTGTGCATTTCGGATGGGTTAAATGCAGAGCACAAATTCTGAGTATGGGTCACCATACTTGGCTGAATGTCACTTCACTTTCACTTCACTTTCAATACACAAGATGGCCGCCAATCCAGAGCCACAACACAAGATGGCTGCCAACCCAGCGCCAAGGGGCAAGATGGACGCCAGCACAGCGCCTAAGCACAAAGTGCCCACCAGTCCAGTGCCACCGTGCAGGATGGCCGCAAGCTCAGCGCCTACGCCCAAGATGGCTGCCAGCCCAGCGCCACAGCATAATATGGCTGCCAACTCTGCGCCAGGAGGAAAGACAGACGCTAGCAGAGCGCCGCAGCACAAGGGTGCCACCAGTCCAGTGCCACAGTGCAATATGGCTGCCAGCTCAGCGCCTACGCCCAAGATGGCAGCGGTGACATTTTTGGATTATTTCGCCAGGCTGTCAAGAAACCTAGTGATTCACAAGACTGGTCACGTCACGTCTGCGGAGCCAGCACCACTGCACAAGATGGCCGCCAGCCCGGAGCCACTGCAGAGGAAGGCAAATCCAGTGGACTGTCCAGAATCAAGTCAGATTCCTGTTGACCTTCTCGGGTTGAGTCGGGTGCCCGTCGACTTTCCAAAGTTGAGTCAGTTTCCGGTTGACCCTCCTGAGTTGAGTCAGGTGTTCATGGACCCTCCAGAGTCAGGGTTAGTCACCGTCGACCTTCCAGAGTCAGGGTTAGTTACTGTTGACCCTCCAGAGTCAGGGGTAGTTCCTGTCGACCTTCCAGAGTCGGGTAAAATTCCAGTGGACTGTCCAGAATCAAGTCAGATTCCTGTTGACCTTCTCGAGCCAAGTCAGGTGCCCGTTGAGTTTCAAGAGTTGAGTCAGTTCCCAGTTGACCCTCCTGAGTCGAGTCAGGTGTTCATGGACCCTCCAGAGTCAGGGTTAGTCACCGTCGACCTTCCAGAGTCAGGGCTAGTTCCTGTTGACCATCCAGAGTCGAGTCATGTTCCAGTTGATCCTCCTGAATCAAGTCAGATTCCTGTTGACCTTCCCGAATCGAATCAGGTGCCCGTTGACTTTCCAGAGTTGAGTCAGTTTCCTGTTTACCCTCCAGAGTCGAGTTAGGTGTTCATGGACCCTCCAGAGTCAGGGTTAGTCACCGTCAACCTTCCAGAGTCAGGGTTAGTTACCGTTGACCCTCCAGAGTCAGGGCTAGTTCCTGCTGACCATCCAGAGTCGAGTCATGTTCCAGTTGATCCTCCTAAATCAAGTCAGATTCCTGTTGACCTTCCCGAGTCAAGTCATGTGCCCGTTGACTTTCCAGAGTTGAGTCAGTTTCCGGTTGACCCTCCAGAGTCGAGTCAGGTGTTCATGGACCCTCCAGAGTCAGGGTTAGTCACCGTCGACCTTCCAGAGTCAGGGTTAGTTACCGTTGACCCTCCAGAGTCAGGGCTAGATTCTGTTGACCTTCCAGATTTGAGTCAGGTTCCAGTGAACTCTCCAGGGTCGAGTCAGGTTCCAGTGAACTCTCCAGAGTCGAGCCAGGTTCCAGTGAACTCTCCAGAGTCGAGTCAGGTTCCAGTGAACTCTCCAGAGTCGAGTCAGGTTCCAGTGAACTCTCCAGAGTCGAGTCAGGTTCCAGTTTCTTTCCATTTTTACTGGTTGTCCTGTCTTTGCCTTCCCATTCTATCTGGTTCTTCTGTCTCTGTTTTCTGACCCTCCGTCCCTCCCTCTAGTCTGCCGCCGCTCCACCTCCCTCCTACCTCTTTATCTGTTGGGTTTTCCTGGGTTTCAGGTGGAGCATCTGGCAGCTGCTCCGTAGGGGAAGGGGTAATGTCATGCTGTTAGTCTCTGTTTTCCTGGGTGTTTCCTAGTGAGCTCACTTCTCCTTAGGCACTTCACCATAGGCACTTTAATTCCTCTAGTCTGGCCCTGTCTTCACAGTAATTGCACTCCAATTAATCGCACAGGTGCAGGCAATCTATTGTCATTAGTGTCCCTGTAAATACCTGTCTTTACCTGTTGTTTGTATGGAGTCCTTACCCTTTGTGTGCTATGTTCTCGTCTCCCGAGACTTACCCTTGCCTTCTCGTTTCTCCGAGTTTCCCATTCCGTTTCATCCGGTTCCCTCTTTTGTTTTGTTTTGTTCGTCTCCCTGGACTGTTTATTTTGTACAACCCTTTTTGTTATTAAATCATACCTTGCTATTGGATCTACCCTCTCCTTGTGTTTTCCTGATATACCCAATCGTCATATGTTTGTACTTTTAACAGGTACAAACAGGTAGTGGTCACTATGAATTGTCCTTGTATGGAAAATATCTATTTGAAGACTTTTATATATTCATGTATAGATGTATATCTATTCACTTTTGGCTGAACTTTACCTCTGACATTTCTTGTTTTCCCACTAGTTGTTTATAGGACCCAGCTACATGCTAAACACTCACACTGAAGACAGTTTTGTTTTCTCTGGTGTTGCTGATTTACATTATATCTCCCAGATAATTATCAAGGCACTGGCCTCTGTCAGATGTAAGGTGCCTGTTCTGTGTGTAGCCACCAGAAACAGACATGAAGCTGTGGCTGGAGGACGAGCCTGAGGCAGTGGACGCTCTCAAAGACACACCAGCCCCTGCAGTTCAGCTCACGCTATAGATCTGCACTTACAGAAGTACAGACACTATACAACAGCTCAGATATACTAAGGTATCTCATCTTTTAACCAGCCTTTTTAGATTTTAAGTTGAAATATATTTTAACTAGATTATTTAACATGGACTAACAATAACAAATGTGACCCTGGACCAAAAAATCATTCATAAGGGTACATTTTTCAAAATTGAGATTTATATATGACCTGGAAGCTGAATAAATAATATAATAATATTTGGTCTAGATACAACTATTTGAAAAAAAAAAAATCTAAATATCGAGAAGATTGCCTTTGAAGTTGTCCAAATTAAGTTCTTAGCACTGAATATTACTTAATAAAAAAAAAAGTTTTGATATATTTACAGTAGTACAGTGGTACATAATCTTTAGTTAATATCCTAATGATTTCTGGCATAAAAGAAAAAACAATAATTTTGACACATACAATGTATTTTTGGCTATTGCTGCAAATATACTCCAGCGACTTGAAACTGGTTTTGTGGTCCAGGGTGGAAAATACTTCTCAAGTATTTATTACATTGAGATTATTATTTTACCATTTACATTATTGAAATCTGTCAATTTTTTTTGCTCATGAGTTAACCTGAACTATCAAAGAAAAGTTATTAACAATTTATATTAACTAACCCTAACAAATAATGAATACATACTGTAACAGATGTATTGCTTATTGTTAGCTAAATCATTAACCAAAATTAACTTATGGAACCTTAATATAAAATGTTACCAAGGTAGAAGAAATATATACATATTTTAATTTAATATATTTGAATTTATTTTTTCATTTATTAATTGGCTTTTTTATGAATTTACATTATTTATTTTAATATGAGCTAACATGACCTTATTTAACCCATCTACAAAAATAGAAAAGGTACAGAAAACATTGTCAGAACTTTATTTTAAGGGTCCTATTCTCGCTAATAACAAACCATCAACTATTAACAATTAACTCCTAATGTGGTGCTTATTAACAGTTAGTAAGGATGTTGTTAAGTTTAGGTATTGAGTAGGATTAGGGATGTAGAATAGGGTTGTGCAGAATATGTGATTTTTAAGTATCAATAAATAGCCAATATGTTATTAAAAGGCATGCTAATATGCATGCTAATAAAACTAGTTGATAGTGAGAATTGGTCCCTATACTAAAGTGTTGCCAAAAACATAGATAACATTTTAGATGAGGAAATACTTTTCACTATTAACAACTGTGGATGTTTCAGTTCTATACAATATTTCAAGATTTTTAATATTTTTATTCCAGCCTTGGAGACAATGGACAAACAAAATGAAACATTTCTTATGAGGTATATTGTTTCCATAGGGTTGTGTTAGTAGCCTAAGTGCAATACATTAATTCTCAACCTTTTTCGTTTGAACTGAATCGTAGATCGACTGTGTGGAGTAATGTACATTAAGATATTAACAGAACCGCAACGGATCTGTCCATCGTCCTGACCATAAATTCTCAAGCACATTAGTTTATACACACTCACACAAGAATCTCTCATGTGGCTTCAAAAAAGCAGCCCATTTACTGTAAGAAAACCCACACGATCATGTAATAGGTGGATGCCATTATTACAATCCCCTCGTTTTAACTCTCTTTGAGTGTCTGTATGAAAATTCCATCGGCATAACAAACAAAAGAGCAGCAGATGGTTAACTCTCCCATTGTCTTCTCTGTTTAGCGAGGGGAACACCTATTCACGCCGCACATTTTTGATCTACGGGGAGAAAATGACAAAGATTCTTTTATATTCAAATGAGAACATTATCATAAGGCGCCCGGCAATAACACAGTCCCCTTCTGTTAGTGTCTCATTTGAATAGCTTATATCTTCAAGACACCTCTTCAGGATATTCATATGGGCTTTGGTCCCCAGTACGGGACACCTCTGTAGCTGGAAAGTGTCATACATCCAAGTCTGTAATTCATCATGAAAGGGCCCCTTTCAAAGATGAGCGGAATATCTGTCATAGTGGTAATGAGCGATGTAAACACAGAGCATTAATTAGGTCAAGTAGCCACATACTTGTGAGTCAAGTCACATCTATGGGTGCCCAGCGAACACTGCTTTTCCTATCCTGAAAGGGGAAAACTATCCATCTTTTGTCAAATGTTTCACAATGGGGCTGATCTGAGGGAAGTCTTTTTGTGGCACCTGTGGCAGTCTCTATGAGCACGTGCGTTGGAGACGGAGACAGAGAAGCCGCCCCCGATTAGAGATGGAGACCAAAAGAGGATCAGACGCAAACATGTCAGCATCTTTTAATGTGTGTATCAAGTCTTTCAGGCATCTCAAGGAAGCCAAACAAAACAGAAATGACAAGCTGGTGTTTGGCAACTCAGAGAGTGAGAAGGCAGGGGTGGGGGGCTATAGAGAAAACTTTTATTTCTCCAATCATTCTCCGCAGGGAATACATTCTCTCCACTGTCATCGTCTCAGTGAATTACAATTAGCCTGTCTTTCTTTTACTTCTCTTTCTTGTAGTCACCTCCTCCCTCCGTACGACAGGGGACTCGTTGAGGTATTTCTGTTCAACTGCTTGGTAATTTCATTTAAACGCTATAATTAATGTACATGATTTAAAATCACTAATTATAGTTAAATGACTACAGCATCTTCACAGCGTGCCTGACACGAATACTTGACCCGCAGATTGATCATGCAATCAGTGCAAGGAAGAGCTGGGAAAAAAATCAGATAATGAACCAACTGAGCAGCCCCATAAAATATCCATGCAAAGATACAGTTCATAAATTAATATATGTATTACTTTAGGGTACACTTATACAAATATCTATCTATCTATCTATCTATCTATCTATCTATCTATCTATCTATCTATCTATCTATCTATCTATCTATCTATCTATCTATCTATCTATCTATCATCAAGACCCCAAACAAAAGTAAAAACATGTTTAAAATTATCAGTAGTAGCAGTGGTAGTAGCATTAATAACAATAATAATAATAATAATTATTACTTTTTATGAGGGACAGCTAAAACAAAGTAATTTTATACACATTGTATTATTTTAAACACATTTTATTGTTTATGTTTTTTTTATGTAATTGTATACCTTAAAGTGTACAATGTGAATTTTCAGTGTGAAAATTGATTTACTTTTTTATTAAATTTAATTAACGATTGTACAATTTTTATTTATTCATGAGTTTTTTAATTTTATAACTCAATCACTGTGTGTATGTGTGCACGTGCTATTAAGTCATTCACTCACAGGCAGCTATTGTCTCAATAGTAATAAATAAATAAATAAGCAAGCAAAAATATATTCAATAAATAAATAAATAAATAAATATATATAGTTAAATCATAAAAATAATTATTAGCAATTAAAATTCTTACAATGCATCTATAAAACCAGCTGAAAATGTTTTTACACTGTGACTGTTTTTCCTTCCAAGACTCTAACATACACAAACTGTGTTTTATTTGATCTGTTCCCTTTATCCCTGTTCCTTTGGTTGAGCACACCTTGTCACCCTTGTCTCTCTCTTCCTAACCTGGCTGTCTGTGTGCTGTGTTGAGTCAGGGCTGTCCTCTCCACCAGGAAGTGGTGGGTCTGATCCAGCCTCATCAGGCCGCTCCTCAGGGCTGTGATTGAGGGCGGGGCAGGGGACTCGCACCATATGGCTGACCGAAGCCCTGCAGCCTCCCCAGGGGCGATGAGAAAGCTCACTCCTGATCACAGCTCAGAGAGGGAATCAGAGAGAGAAAGCAAGACAGAAAGAGAAGAAAAAAAAATGGATAGACACAAACTATATCACAATTTGGAAAAGGTACTCCAAATTTTCAACACGTTATGATCTGTTTTATCATATTCAGAATTTTTGTTCAGTTCATTAAATGCATTCATTTATCACAAATAAACATTACTTTTAGAAATATACAGGAAATTGACAAGGCTGCATTGGAAATCGCATTCGAATGATACAAATGGACTTGTCTGCACCTGTTCCAGAAACAAGCTGTTCCCTCCGAGAGCCATTACCAGTAAAGTTAGGACCCCCTCATCATCTGGGAGCTGCTCAACAGGCAGTGGCCCATCCCACTGAGTCCAGCTGTTCAGAGATGAGCCACCTTGCCAGAAAATAACCACCCTGACATTTTGAATATGCTTCTGTGGGGCTTAGCAGCACACCAAATATTTGCATGCCTTTTGTCTCCAAAGGCAAAGGAGATAGGGGAGAGTCAACAGCGTTCTCCTCTTGAGATAGACACGTCTAAATGGAGCTCACATCCCCACACCCCCGACAGGTCTCTCATCGCCCCGTGAAGCTCACCACCTGGAGGGCCCAGTGATTGAGAGGAGCCCTTAGCCCAGCTCTTTTATCCTGGGAACGCTGTTCTGACCCCCCTTTTTACTGCTGCCACTGAGAGAGAGAGAGAGAGAGAGAGAGGGAGAGAGACAGAGAGAGGGAGAGAGAGAGAGAGGGAGAGAGGAAAGAGATGGCCAGGAAAACACATTGAATTATTTGAGCAGGATGTTATGAGCACATACAAGAGCAGACTGTTTATTATTATTATTATTATTATTATTATTATTATTATTATTATTATTATTATTATTATTATTATTATTCAGTTTAATTAGCAATTATTTAATTATTTAATGAGGCACAATATGTATTATTATTTTTATCAACTAATTAAAACAACAACAACAACAATATTAATAATAGTAATTGCTTTAAATTAATACCAAAATTATTTAATAAAATTTTTAGATTGCAGCTAATTAAACTGAACTGAATAATAAGATTTGTATTATCATTATTAGTGTTGTTGTTGTTACTATTAATAATAATAATAATAATAATATATGTGCCTAATTAAATAATACCTAATAAAACTGAATACCACTACTACTACTACTAATACTAATAAATGATGTAAATCAATACTAATACAAAATAAATAAATAAATAAATAAATAAATAAATAAATAAATAAATAAATAAATAAATAAATAAATAAAATAGATTGTGGCTAATTAAATATCCAAATTAAACTGAATAATACAATTAATCTTCTTCTTCTTCAGTTTAGTTAATATCATAATAATAATAATAATAATAATAATAATAATAATAATAATAATAATAATAATAATAATAATAATAATAATAATAATAATAATAATGGTAGAAGGTAAGATATTGACTTATTTAAAATACGTATGTAATTATGGTGACAAATGACAGCAGTGTTATCTGTAGTACCTGTAACTAACAGTCTTCTTTGTCAGCAGAGGTGACTATCAACACCAGTATGAATGGAATCAGGGCTGGCAGTGAGTATTAGTAAGACTGAGATTGGCTGCTAGTATTTGTATGGTTTACAGGGACACCTATTGGCCGGACTGAAGAACATGAGCATGTCTGTGTCATGAGGGAGCAGTGGAGACAGACAGTATAATATGGCTGTGAGAATGCAGGACTGGATTTTGCTCAGCTTAATATGCAGCATTAGACCATTTTAATCCTCGCGCCCAACAACTGAATGTAATAAACTGATTTTGACCACCTTTAGGCACTCCAGAAATATTTCCAAATTTGTGTCTCTGAATTGAATCAACATGTCTTGTTGAATTTGCTATTTCTGACACAATGGTAATTATTTCTGTAAAATGTATAAGGACCATCCTCTGTATTTGTAAGGTATTACAAATAATATTATTTAATACTAAACTAAAAATGCTGTGTTGCATATTTTTTGTTTTCAGATTAATATATTCATCTGGCAATGTAATAGTACAGCAAATACTTGAAGAATTGTGACTTTGTGATCATTTTATGTGTGCCTAAAGAATGAAATAATTTAGATTTAATAATTTAGAGATAGATTTGGTATAACCATGTCAGCCCAGTAACATGTACATGTCACCCAGAAGATGAACAAATGGTATTAAAGATTGATATCTAACTAGTATAAATGTATTAATTAAATCATGGGGGACATGAAACATCAATTAATTAACCTATTTAAAGAACTTACTGTATGCTTAAGAGAACCTACTCATAAACATCACACACACACAAACACACACACACACACACACACATACTCCAAAATCCTTGGCAACATTAATCAGTCACTTCATATTCTATTTCTTAAACAGTGGTATTTACTACCATCACTGGGTTGAATGTGTCACTAAAGTGAAAATAAAAAATGTTACAACATGGAATCCAGTATGTTCTAACACAAGACCAACATGAACAATGATGATGAAATTGTAATCTCACAGAAGTGTTAATCATTTAATTTCTTCTAATTCTTCTCATTTTTATTTCATCATTTAAATACTTTCATCAGATTTGTAGAATGATTAATTGTTACATTACATTTTGAATGTATTAATCATTTCAATTGTATTTATTTTGAATATTTCATCCTAGTTGTTACTGACAGTTGTAGTTTTGGTAACATTTGTTTACTCTTTTTTTTTCTGATGATGTAGAAAAACACTAGGTCGTGTATTATTGAATCACACAGATTCTCATTGAGTATGCATTACCATTGTTTACAAGGGATATGGGGACTAGCTTTAGATCAGCTCCCTGACCTGATATGTGTGGGTTTTCCCCCCTCTCACCAACTGGAACAAAAGAAGCTTTCCGAGAGAGCGAGAGAGGAAACAGAACGTCTCCCAAACGGGGGCAAGGCTCTGTTTTGGGAACGTTCCTGTTTCGCTCAACTGGTGTCATTGGCATCTTATCACCCAACTATAGGACAGATTCTTCTCTACATGCTTCATCTTCACCTTTCTTGGACGTGCTACCTCAGAAAACACAGTGTATACAATAAATGGAATAATTCATGAGCTGTCATTAAAAATGAAACTTTCTGTTTCTCACTTTTTCTCCTTAGACTGGAGATGAGGTTTGGAATTCAACATAATGGACTCAAGATACTCTGAAGTTTCCTTTCCTGTACCTCCTCATCCCCACAAGCGATGATGGAAGCCACCAATTCCCGTTTGCCTTTCCCCAGAAAAAAAGAGCCACCTTCACATTAACTGCAGCAAGATATTCTCGGTTTCTCTCTCTAACTTTCTTGTCCTTTTAGTTTGACACTGTTTCTCACTTTCCTTTCTTTCTCTTACTGTCCAGTTTTGAAGCCATTATTGATCCAACCGATCATCCAAAGACAATACTACTTCACCAAATAAAAAGGTAGCCCTTCACAATAAAGTCCCATTAGTTAACTTTAATTTATGCATTAACTAACAATAACAATGAGCAATATTTATTATTTATTTAGTTTTTCTTCAGTATTTATTCATCTTTGTTGACATTAGTTTAAACTGCTAATTCAGGTTAGTTTAGGTTAGCTCAGGTCCATAAAACAATTAAACTGACACAACTTTTGATTTACATATTTGAATAATTTATTAGTAAATATTAAAATGAACATGTACCAAGATCAACAAAAAATGATCATTGTCAGTTATTGCCAAATAATGTAATTAACTAATGTTCACAAATGGAACGTAATACTGAAAAAGTTTCCTCTCAGTCCCAATGACACAAATGCAACACTTTTTTTTTTTGACAATCAAGGCTTTGCAACACAACAGTTATTTAACATCACCTTTTTATTCTAAGAACAATTTCCAGCCGAAGGCACAATCTAAGTACACCTATGAGTGAAGCCCGACAATTCAAGGTGCCTCTATCAGAATAATTAGAAAAAGCAAACAAGGGATAGAAGCTCCCAGCCCTGTCAGATATTTCTGTGTCTCAATTATTCATTAATGTGAAATTGTGCTTGTCTCAAGTGCAGCTTTGTCATTTCCTCTAGTGACACAGATCCTGGTCGATGTCTGCCGAAAACCCCCCTCAACCCTTGTGCCAATTTCCTCAGCAGACAAAAGTTGTTTAGGAATCTATTTCCGCCTTGGTAGCATGGAAATTCTTGATTTGTCTTTATCCTAAGACCATTTGTATTACACAAGATTGCAATAAATAATAAATTGTGTATGATAGAGCATGGGAAAAAATACATGCCATAAGAACAAATGGTTCTGTGCCACTAAAAAATATGTTGTGCTCTTGCTTTCAGAAAGTGTGACTAACTAACTAAACAACTAATAATAATAACAATAATTATAATATATGCAAATATAATTTCCATAAAATAAATAATACACAATTAATATAGAATTAATTAGTGTTATTAATAATAAAGGTACATTTTTTATTTCATAAAAAGTCATCTACTATAACTTAAATCTATTATCCGTTGTTCCTTAAGACTAATGTGGTGAAGCCTAATTATAATCTGGTCTGCAGACATTATTAACACAGAGAATCGGCCTTTTCGCTGTCTTCTAAGATGGCCACTAGGAGAGGCAAATGTGATGTAAAAGATATTTCATGTAAGAGTCAATGAATAAAATAATAGGGGTATGAAAGACTCTGCAAATGACCCTCAGTGGAAGAAATCTTCTACATGTTTTAACCTCACATTTCAGCCGGCATACTTTAATAAGCTCTTATTTAAATGTATTCATTAAACATGGTCTGAGGACTTTAATGTATTTTAAATATGGAATTCAGTTTCTCGGATAAATGACTATTTAGACAAGAGAGTGACATAGAATATTGTTTTTCCGTAAAATATTTCATAGGGTAATTCCATAAATTACCAGTTAAAATCGTATATTTTTTGTTTGCACCTCTCCATAACACTTACGTGATTTGATGTCTGAGTTTAAATAATGTGAAGATGCCACTGAAGATAACAGTGTTTTTCAGTGAGTGTCATTGTTTTACAGTAAGTTACACATTTGCATGACATGCAACCCACAGCCACAAAGGAAAGTTAATTGCAAACCCCTAATGATGTTCTTTGTGGTTCCTCATGTACATGAAACATCTTTGATTGCTGAGTGAAAATGCTGCACAGTGTCAGTTCATGCATAATTTGTGCTGCATATGTTGCATGTGCAGGTGAGTGTATTTTAATGAGAATTCAGCAACACTCAAGGATGGCTACAAAAACAGCTCTTATGCATTTTGAAAGCACATAGATAGATATCATTTACATTTAGCCAGCAGACAATTTGGTTCAAATATCACTCAAATTAAGACAAATATTTCAAGTGATGGCAGAGAGTTTCTTTCTGCCTTTCTGTTGTTTGATTCTGGATTTGACTGTATTAGCAATTTCAAAACATATACAAAAGAGTTGTTGAGGGTCAGAATAGTCTATGGATCTTGTTATGAGAGGGTCAAAAATAAGTTTGTTCATATTTACATGTATGTGTTTATATCAGCATATAAAACAAGCAAAAATAAATAATTGAAGATATTACGTCATGGTATTATTTTGTCTAGACTTAACAGTTACAGGTCTTTCTTTCTTTCTTTCTTTCTTTCTTTCTTTCTATTATGGGTTTCTATCATATTAACTTGTCAAAATGTAATCAATTAATGTTTAATTAAATTCTCTGCTAATTAAAACTGCACAAGAGCCATGCTTGCTTAAATGTAATAATAATAATAATAATAAAAATCATGTTGTTTGGAGCAGAAAACTGTAAGCAGCAAAACATCGAAAAGCATCAATTTCGATAACATGGTTAACATGACAAATGAAAGTAAAGAAGAATAAGAAGAGCAAAAAGAAATGGAGAGTAAAGTAAACCAATGTTACATATATATATAATTTTAAATAAATAAAATTTATTTTTTATTTTAAACTTGATTAATTGTTACACACCCTTTGTAAGCCTTGTTCTGACTGAAACGGTCATTTTCCCGCCCTCTCTTTTCGCTGGCATCAGTGGGAGCCAAAGAGAAGAAATTTGAGGAAGATGGGTTAAACTACATTGATGAATAGGGATAAAAGAAGGGCATAATCATATTCCAGTATATTTAAGAGTGTATCTTGGGGGTTTTAAGCAGCTGGCAACCCTCGTCCCCAACGTTTATCAATTATTACTTATCTCAGAGGTTTTTATATCCAGGGATCTAAGACAGTTCTAAAGGTTTTTTTTTCCAGCCACTTCCCAATTTTTTATTACATTTTTTTTGCACTAAGCACAGCCCATTACAGGCGCATACAGCGTCTCAGAGGAAATGATTGTTTCTGTGACACTTTCAACTGCTCCATCTCCACTGGAAAGTGACCCAAGCATGTAGAAACAGCCAAAATAATTTTTACGGTTTATAAAAAAAATTGGCTCACTCACTGGAAAATTTTTTTTAAAAATTAAAAAATAAGAAAGAAAGTCAAACTCCTTAGCCATCTAATAGGTCAGATAAAACAATGTAGGAATATTTTGAATACTTTAAACTGATTATTTTCTAGCAATAATGAAGAGAGTTAAGATGTTGGGAGTCTTTTTGAAATTTCCATGGAATCCTTCCAAAATAAAACAAGCTAGTTCATAAGCATCAGAAATGGATTGAGAACTGTTAAAAATAAAATAAAATAAAAAACCTTTATCTTTGATTAAGAGTCTATTTTTAAGTTAACCTAATTGTTATTTAATTACACATGCACACATTAATTTAACCTTTTTTTTGTTCGATATGGATCCACTTTCTTTTTCAATTAGGCAACGAACAGCATAATTACATAAGTACAAGGGTCATTCATAATTCATCATAATTAAACCATTTCTCCGTGTTGCACTCTTGACCACCTGTTGGCATTCGCACTAAATATTTAACAGCATATTTTCAGCCCCCTTTTTTCTTATTTCTAGCTCTTTGATGTTTTGCTCCACATTCATCCACTTTTTTGCATGTACTCAGCGGATAAGCCAAGAAATAATCCGAGTCGTCTCTTACAGACTCGAAACTTTGCATTTTAACTTTTGTCTGGAGATCCCTTTTCCCCTCTCAATATGAAATATCATCTTTAATAAAAATGGAAGCGGGGAGAGAAACACGATAAATCGGCTCTAACCACGCAGAGGCGCAGGTCTCTGGGAGACTGATTATCATAGTACCTCAATGCTAGACTTCTCAATAATTAGAGGATGTGCTGCTTTGCTGCTTTGGCCTTGATTGTTCTCCCAGGCTAGGCGTCAATTACCATGGCCCTTGTCTCTCCCTGCGCTCTTTGCCTTCCGGCTGCCGGAGAGCTTTGCACATGAAAGGTCCATTAACTTCCTGCACTTGTGTCATGGGAACGGACACAAAGCAGATTTGGTGAATGGGACACTGGGCTTCAGCTTGTGTCATTTGCCTTGCTGTGGAGGTGATGGAGAATACAGTAAAATGTAAAGAGAAATGAGGTATTTATGGGTTGGAAAAGATGGTTTTGCTACTGTTGCAAAAATCCTCAAAATCCCCCAGACAGCAACATAGTTTTGGCCCAGATCCGGCCCACATCTGGCAAGTGTGAAGTCCATGTGAGCCAAATCCGGGCTGACACTGGATGCTGTCTGCTATTAAAAGTTCAGTTACCAATTTTCAATATCAAAACGATCCACTGTCAAATGTGAATAAAATAGATGATACATCAATACCAATTACTGTATGGCACAAACATAAACACAAAATGCTTGTGATATGTATGCTACTGTTCAATAGTTTAAGTTCAGTAAGGGTTTTTGTTGCAGCAAGAGTTGCTTTTTGAAGAAATGAATGCTTTTGTTTAACAAGGAAAGTGATAAAAAGTGACAGCATTGGCAGTTAAAAAAGTTTTATATGTAAAAAAAGATGCATCACTGCAACAACGTAAAAAAAAAAACTAATAATAAAAGTTTACTGAACAGCAAAAATGCATATTAGTATTATTTCTGAAGGATCTTGACACTGAAGACTGGAGTAATGGCTGCTGAAAATCCACCGTCAAAAGATTAAATTAAACTTTAAAATAAACATTAAAATACTTTTTAGTAATAATCTAAATGGTAATAATATTTTCCAAATATCACTTAAAAAATTATATATGTATAAAAAAAATATTGACAGAAAGAAAAAGGTATATATCCAAATCTCTTACTTTAAATTTTGTTAAAATTCCAAATAATATATTTTTTCTTTATAACTCACAATTATTAAAAATCATCATGACTGAAAGAAGCTGAGATGAAAGAGAAAAGAAAACTGTCCCAAATGTGGAAGTGGCTTTCCAGCTGTGCATGACTGACATTTCTTTAAAACGAGAATTAGCAAAATGTCCACCAAGCTGCACCCACATTCTAAAGACCTCGAGAAGCCAGTCTTGAAACAATGGTTATTCTCATCCGTTCAGTCACAGTCAAATACGGCCAGATTTCCAACTAATTCCAGATAATAACATTGTGTTTAATTAACATTAGACAATTAAAGCAGTAATTATTAATCATAGCTAGCTCCCCACAGGCACAAGACACAAAGACGTTTTTAACTCATTATTGGAGTTCCTCCAGCGCTCAATTTGAAGACAATTGTCCTCGTAGGCATTGAGTTCAATTACATAATAACACTCTTGTTTATATCTCCATTCTAGAAAGTGTAGTGGTCAGAGTTCAAACAAGATTCTGCACAACAGTCGAAAAATTTCACTTTTTGCTCCCAAGGGAAACTCGGAATATCTCCATTACTGTCTTTTCAATTTTGGGATGATTTCACACTGCAAGTTGTGTACATATAATACCTGCTATGTGATTGCCATCTTATATGTGGCTGTCTCTGGATTGCTCTGTATATAAATAGAAATCATTGATTGGTCTGATGGTAGCTTTGATTCTTATTAGGGGCTATTCTTTCTTTACTGCCATGGGAATAAGCTGTGAAATGCCACGGTGACAGCTCTTATTTGCCTCATAGGCTCAATAGGTCTGGCTGGTCCAAGGTTATGTGACCTTCCTCCACACAGCAGAGAGACTGAGAGAGATTCTGTGAAAGCCGGTGTGAGTTCAGAACTCTAGCACACCACCTGCTGTAGATCAGGATTACTGAATGGGCATGTCGATCATTTGTCTGGAAGCAATATTGGTTATGATATGATGATATTATAAAGAATCACTGCACTTCAGCATTCATAGAAGCTTTAAATGTGCTTGGATGGATCTACTGCTCACAAAGGGCTTTCAAATACATAGAAATGTTGTCAAAAATTGAACTTTCATCAGCTTTAAAAACTAATTTGTATCACTCCGCTTGTCAGTGTTTGAACATATTAGACAGTATCGGAAGTGAGTGTCTTTATGAACGATTATTGTGAATCGTTCAACTTATTTGTTCAAACATGCCGATTTAGGAATGAAACAAGGGATTGTCTGCAGCCAAATACTTTCCGACATATTCTGTACCAACAGTGAGTGAAAAAGAGTACATGACATGATTTGTAGGTTATGTTCGGAATTTATAGTACTTATTAAACAGCAGTTAAAAAAGTACCCAAATGAAGTGTACAGTTGATGGACCCTTAGTATCCATTTAGGCCACAGGAGAGGATTTGTTAATAGCAGTGAAGCAACGCAGCTGACAATGTAAGTCTCATGATAATGAGTACATTTACATGCACCCTCATAATGTGATTAGAATGCAGATGCACACGCATGCCACATTTTCATCACAGAACTTCATGAATGAAGACATTATTCTGAAGCAGTGGTTTTATGGGGGTGCACCTTCAAACAATAATTGTGATTTTAACAATAAAAGGCTGTAGTAATGCTTAAAAAAAAAAAAAAATTGTCTCGGTTACGTATGGTAACCCTCGTTCCTTGAAGGAGGGAATGGAGACTTCATGTCGGTGACCAACGAAATTGGGATATCGCAATCCCTGAGAAAGGGAACTGTTTTTGTTTATCAGTAAGTTTCCATACTATATATGGTAACTAACTGTAATTAAGTTTTATGTAATTTAACAGTAAAATACTGTTAAAATTAAGGTTTTTAAAAGTGAAAAAGAAAAAGTCATCTATAATTTACAGTGAAAAAATAATTATCAGTTGTGTACAATAGGGTTTTATCTAACATCTAATGTTGTTAAATTAATGTTTATTGCGCTATTTTTGTGTGAAAGACACTGTGCAACTTTTAGTATTTCCCTTCTCAGCTTGAGGAAGAGCTGTTTGTGATGAGCTTTGATTTCTCAAGTGACTTTTACAATACTACCTGTTTTTGTTGGTTATCAGTGTATTACAACGGTTAAAAACAGATATTACTACTTCAATATGCTGGTTTATTAACATTACATCAGTAAATGAAATATATATATTTATTATTCTGAATTTAAGTTGTCTTTTAACGGTGAAGTTCTGGCAACCACAGAAACTGGTGTTTTACCATAAACGCCACAGATAAAATAAATAGCTAAATAAATAAATAAAAATAAAAAAATGGAATAAAAACAGATCTGGCTCCAAAAAGTGTTTGCAATCGGGACAGCTTCAAATGTTTCTCTTTACAATGTGTTTTTCAGTGTTTAGTGAATTCAACTGAACTGTTCAAAATTCAACACTGTTGGTTCTGCCATGGCTTTGGGTCATTCAGGGCTATTTTCAATATTAACTTATTGAATTAAAAACAATCATGTGCTTTTCCCAAATATGGTCACGTCTGTACTCGCCGAATTACATTGTCAGGAGCAACAGCACTCTTACCAACATCTTTATTAATGTAAGACGAATTGAATAAATATGTATTTCAAACCCAGAGTTGAGACAATTCAGGCTCACCCCTGTAATGAAACATCAGTAATATCTACGGAATACTAGAATTACCCATAACCTACATCAAAATTAATAATCGTCAGCATCAATAATTTAGATTTCATTCTTTAAGTACATGCCAAGTTGAAGCTCCATTAATATGAAAACCCAATAACCATGCACAGTGTTTAATACACTCCCCAATTAAAGCACAGTCTTATCAGCTACATGACAGCCCATCAATGCAGAAGCCCAAGAGCACCAATCTTTCCACTGTATCAGAACGCCATAGCCTCTTTCTATGCCCCCCCCCCTCCTTTTTTTCTAAGGTGATCAATTTCAAGGCCACAGAGCTGTTGAGAGCACCCCGTCTGAATATTTTCCCCGCACTAATAGATGATGATGATGCTGTCCGTCAGGGTGCTAATGAGGATCGCGGTAATCTTAATGCATGTTTGGGTCTTGGCCTAGCAAGCGGGCTCTTGTTGCCATCCGCATGCTCCATGGAACTGCCATATTGCTGCACAGATGAACCTGAAATCAAAGTCTTTCAGTCAGAAAGTGTGGTTGGAATATCAAATGCTTTTGCAGGTAATAAACACATTCTAATTAAAAAGCCTTTTTGCAGACAAACCAGTTGCACTGCAGCAAAAACATCTTTAAGAATTTTGCATGATTTGCTTGTTTTTTAAAACCTGAAACCGTGTTGATTCAATGCATTTTTTTTTGTTTTTTCTTGGCTTGTTGGTATAAGAACATGATTTAACGATCAACTGTAAAATTAGGCAACACATCTCAACGTACTCAAGTGTGCTCCCGTCACGATACGCGCCTGATGCCCACAGACTGACAAAAGCACAGCCGTCCGTCTGAAACAGCAGCGCCCCAGTACACCGTCTGAGCCATACAAGACGAGCTACTCTCAGTTTCCACAACATTTCTTGTTTCATTATCCTCTCCGGAGCTTGACAGGGAGAAAAAAAGAGAAAAGATCTGAACCTTTTCCTTTCTGCGTTCGAATTTACATCTTTTGCTCATTTCTCAGAGTCTGCCCCTCACCAGGAGGATTCTAATGAAGGGGAGAGCGAGGGCTCTGCTGGGATCCCGGAGAACCTGGAGACAGGAGAGAATGCAGGCCGGTGACGGCACGGCAGCCGCGATTTCCATATGAGTACAATCAGTTTGCCGACTTTTAAAGTGAATGTTTAAGTAGCCTATGAGATAGGGCTTTGATTTGCCCTCTGATCAAGCCCGAGACGTCTCATTCAGAGAATAATGATTTTCCCCTCTAATTTCACTGTGTTTCCTTCTTATCTCTGAGCTTACAGGTAGTGTAAAACCCAGTGGTATTGTCTTCCCAGAGTTCTGCGGGTGAGAAGGGCCTTTCTTCTACCAGATTAGAGATGGAAGTGCGTGGAGGGGAGGGAGATGAGAGAAAGAATTGCAAATGGAAATTGGGGTAGTCATTAGATGCTGGACAGGTTGTCAGTTAGGAGGGCCCAAACCTTTGCTTACGTGCGTTTCAACGGCACAGATAAGAGAGACCTGTTTTCAAGGGTTTCTGACAGTTGATATTTACGTAAAAAAATAATAATGATATTCCAAGAGGATGAAAATAACTGGAAGTGAAGTGAGTCTTGGATGACTGAATGTTGGCATGAGGAAGAAAAGAGACAGATAAACACCAACAGATAATAGATAAAGCATAAAGCTGACAGAGATATGAATAGTGTCTACATTTCAAACTCTAGCGCAAGCCAAGGACCCTTAAACCAAGTGTTCTGTTTTAGACCTGTCCTATAACATTATTCTATACATTTACATTCTTTACTGTTACGATGTTTGCGCTGCAAAGCTGTTAAAATAAGCATAAAACATAATATATTTTAATGTGGGAGAGACAATAAAACAATAAGCTGAACTTCGTTTGAAGTAAATATTTTATTTTGTGTATATGGTTTATTCACATTTGCTGGAAATCCCGAATATAGCATGCACACACACACAAACACACACACACACACACACACACACACACAAAGTATAGAAGTTAGACAATTAATGGTTTAAAGATAGTCCAGTTTAAAAACATTTATTAACATACACTAATAATGAACACAATTTATCAATCTAGGCTAATGTTCATTTGTAAACATACTTCTAGTGATTCATTATTAGTTCATGTTTGTCTATAAAACTGAATTAATGGGTGAATTAATGTTCACTTATACAACTTTACATAAAATGTTAAATTAATAAACAAGTGTTTGCATTAATGTTAACCAAAAAGTTAATAAATGCATTAATAAGTATTGTTCATTGTAAGTTAATGATACACAATGCATTAAATAATTTGACAATTAAGAACAAACTATGGTGTATAAAAACATTTCTGAGTTAATCATTTAAGTCACATAAAACTTTTTCTAAACTTTCCGCTGGAGAAACAACCTTCACTGACTCAGTGTATCAGAGTTGAACCAACAGACCTGTGCAGTTTTGCTGCAAGCTATTACTCTTTCATACCCCCTCTCTTTTTCTGTAGAAAGGTGCCTCACCAATTATTTTGAGATGGATGCAGGGATGCAGAATGACTAGAAGCATCAGGTTCTCTTATATTTTCTTCCAGCGGTCCATGCCTAAGGTAAGGGCAGAATGGCCAGAGGCTACGGTAGCTCTCCGGGGACACGTGGGGCTCATAAACTGTGAAACTGACAACTCTCATCTATTACCTCTGCTAACTAGACCTTTAAGAACCTTGACAGTCTGGGCTACGTGCCTCTTCCACCCTACCTGATATTTTTCCACAAAAAATGGATCTTAGAAAGTTGTTCGGTTTCTAGTACAGACTCATATTCATGCATATCATCTTAACCAAATCCTCCTTCAAGGACATGACTACTTAAATGCAATCTCTGAACTCAAAACTCTCTTTTTAATTTTTTTTTTATATATATTTGATACAATTATAAAACTATGCTTCAAGCTTAACACAATGAAAAATCCATAAACGCTGATTATTAGGGAGCGCATCCTATAGATGCAGTTTCTAATTGAACTTCCATGTGTGCCGGGTCACTTCCAGCGTGCCAGCGGCTGTTCGCAATAGGCTAACACCTTAAAGCCTGGGGTAGCCGCGGCTGCTGCTCCCCTGGTGACGGCGCTCTGAATCCTACAAGCCTTGCAGGATGCCTGCAGGAATGTTCCTTCAATCACAGGGAGTCTCATCACTCTCCTGTGCGGGAGGAAGCTGCTCAGAAACACTGTCACCTTCACTTAGCCCCACGCACAGACAAGTCCCACTGCGGTCTCTGCTTGTAGATTCTCAGACAGCAGACACAAACACACATAATCACACATACACACACTCTGTCACACAACTGTCTTTTCACCGGAACGGCAGTAGTGGGATATAATGAAATAACCTGACACACATACACACACTGTTAGGAGGCTTTTTGCGCAAAAACAACTGTCGCTTAATCAAAATTATTTACTGGAGATTAAATATATTCACAACATATTAATAGTGAGGCTGCACAATTAAAGTCAACTCCAACTGCCGTTTGCAACACTCCGCTTACAACAAATGTGACATGTGAAACTACATATAAAACAAGAAAAAAATTATTTTATGAATCATAGACTGATTGGGTTGTAATAAAGTAGGCATTACATAACATAATATAATAAGAGTTTACTAAACATTAAAAATTGGTTATTATATTAAAAAAAATACTAGCTGCACAGTGACAAATTTTAATCAAAGATTAGAAAGTCTTTTTTATGGGTAAAATGGGATTTCATACCGACTTTACGATTTTACACATTTGAACTGTATTTACAACAGAACAATGATCTTGTTCATTGTGACTTTTCAAAGAGTCTAAACTAAACAAAGTCAGCTGAATAGTTAAAACAAAAATGAACATTTGTTTAAAGTTCACTCACCCTCAGGCCATCCAAGAAGCAGATGAGTATGTTTCTTCAGAACAGGTTTGAATCAATGAATCCTGTGCAGTGAATGGGTGCCGTCGGAATGAGAGTCTAAACAGCTGAGGACAAAAAAGTCACAATTAATCCACAAGTAATCCACACCACTCCAGTCCATCAGTTAATGTCTTATTTGTAATAAACACATCCATCATTCAGATGTTTTTAACTTCAAACCTTTGCTTTCAGCTAACAGATGAGTCCTCTCTGCATAATATTTCTTGAGTGAAAAAGTTGTCACATAAATTGAGAAAAGAAATATACATATCAAGCACTGTTTACAAGAGAAAACAATCTAAAACTGTTCTAAACTAAGATATCTTTGGATATTGATGTGAGAGAACAACAGGGGTTTTACTTTTTCAGGAAGTGTTATTTTGGATTATGAACTCATATTTTGGCCAGAAGTGATAGTTTAAAGTAATATATAGCCTAAAAAATTATCTTGATGATTGATGGATTTTTCCTTTCATAAGATGTTTAGCGATGGATTGGAGTCACATAGATTGGCGTTTTTTTTTTTTTTTTTTCAGCTGTTTGGACTCTCATTCTGACGGCACCCATTCACTGCAGAGCATCCATTGAGGAGCAACTGGCTTAGGGCTAAATTTCTCCAAATCAGTTCTGATGTAGAAACTCTTCTATATCTTTAATGGTCTGAGAATGAGTCAATTTTCTGAATTCGTATTGAACTGTGAGAACAATTCCTTTACAGTTGACTTGGAATGATATTCACCCCATTTTTTTTTTAATCTATAAAGAATTATTTGTCATTATATAGAGAGAAAGATGCCACTTATTTCAATTAATTTCTTCTAAATCTACAGTCTTACAAAAGACTCAAGCATCTACCCCAAATCATTACATCAAAATGATTTACATAGGACATGTATTTTACAAAAAAAAAAAAAAAAAAAAAAAACACCTTAAAGAAGAATATACAGCATAAAATTATATTTATATGTGTGCAAGATTATGCTGTATGTTTTCAGCAGTAATTCTGCAACTCAAAAAACAGCATGAAATGAGGCCAGGTGGAATGAAAAGGCGCAGAATAATTGACTGACAATCAATGGCGTTTTGAATATAAGTCTAGATTTTGCCATATCAAGAGCGTCCAAAATAGAGTTTATTGGTGTCTCTCAGGAGATCAATGCTTACAAGGTCATGGTTTTATCTGGCACTACTCAAGTCATTAGAGGCATTTTAATAATTCACGCTGCCCAGAGGTACTAAAAAGAGAAAACAAATGAAGATTCACCAAACCAGGACAATGCTAATCCCTGAAATACTGCCACTGCGGGACAAATCTGTTTGTCATGTCGACTCGGACGGCGCCAAATCGATATCAGGAGTGTTCAGCACTGTCTACACTTTTCATTTTAGAAGCTCTCTGTTATGTTAAGGTATGAGCGGTTGTGACCCACACAATAGTGAAAAACACAAGTACTCTTGCCTGAAGAGAGATTATAAAAGATTAAATGTGGATGAGCTCTCTGCATTTCATTAGAAAATATATTGACCTCCGTAAGTATCTAATTAGTTGAGTTAATCCACAAAATCAATACAAATTCAGACCAAAAAGTTTAGTAATACTATTTCGGTGCCGGGGAATAAGATGGACAACAGGGGACATGTCAGGAACGTTGATAATACTCTGTTCCATGAGCACAGGGAGGGAGTGAAAATAAAAATGGATGTGAGGGATGAAAAGACGGAGAACTAGGAAAGATACAGATTGCCGTTTCAGAAAGCCGCACGTTAGAAAGTGACAAAATGACACAGATAATGAATAAAGAAATAGTCGTACAATTGAATGTGAAGACTAAAAGATAGAGTAACATTGAGCTTTATTGATAAAAGGCTGAATAATTTAATAGAGCAAGAATTTATTAAAGACGGGAGCTGTGACAAGTGCTCTGAAAATGGGGACAAGAACTGGATCCAAGCCTCATGTTTCCATTCATTGTAATTACAGGCACTGCATGCGAAGTCTTTGCATATAAGGCTTTGGATATACAAATAGTTATCATTTGAATTACACAGTGCGTCTCATTAAATATGATATAATTTTTATACGCTCACCAGTGTTGAATCTGCCCCGATAAGAGCTGTGGATAGATCAATGTATTTTGTATAAAGCACATTTTCGGCTGCATTCATGCGAACGACTTCTGTGTTTGATTTAGAAAGAATTCTGACTGTGGCACATTCGATTGTGAATAGTGAGATGCAGAAAGGACGGCACAGTTTAAGGGACCAGGATGGCACATGGTCAAAATCTGGGGTACGTGTTAAAAATTCATCGTAAAGCAGATGTACGAAGCACTTTTCTGTGTCGCACTCCCTTTCTTTTAATATGTTCACGGCGATTAACAATCAAGGCAGAAGCCTCATTAAAAAAAACGTCATTTCAAATAAAATATTTGCGTGAGTAATGTGCTGGTTAATTGGTCTGAACCATATTAAAAGAAATGAAGGTTTTTTTTGTAATTAAGGCTCTTTTGAGGAGCGAGGCTTGAGATAAAGGAATCATGGGATGGGATTATACAAGTGAGGTCCCACGCGACACACGAGGCGATGGCAGGATGTTACATTTTATATGAAGACAAACACACCGCTCTGAACAGGAAGCTTTGTCATGTTCCGCAGTGTGTTGCTACTGTAAGAAGTGTGTGCTGAATTAATGCATCTTTTTTTGAGGGGGTTGAAAAATGGACATTTGTGCTTTCGCTTTTACTTCCCTTGCTTTCATCAGTTTTTGTAAGATTTAAGAGTCAAAAGTAAAGAAAGTAGTGAAGAATAGTACATGAGAAAATATGACTAATGTTTCTTTAATGGACTGTTACTTGGTTTCACCTTATTGCACATTCTGCTCATAATTTCATATTCGGATTTTATGATGTAATTCAACATCTTTTTTTTTTTTTTCATTTGAATTTATTTGACACCTTAAAAAAATACTGTTAGGCAGTTAATTTTCAATTAAATCTCCACAAGAAGTTATCAAAGAAGTGCAAACTCTTTTTCCAACTTCAGCTAGTGCAGGAAACACATATTGTTTCATATCAGGATAAAATATGATCTGCTGTATGAAAATAATATTAGAACACCTATAAGGCAATATATAATTTTCACATGCGTATATATTTCTGTGGGAAGATAAATATATAGCTATTAGCTAATAACATAAATAAAATCCCCAAAGTAAAATCTGTATATGCGGATTTTATGTGATTTTAAATGTATGGTATTACATGTGGCAACCACATATGTCAACACATGCCTTTTTATATTTATTAAATCCATATTAAATTGGACTGACACGTTTTAGGATGGATATTACATGACATCTAAAAAGTATTACACATACATAAATATCGGTCTTTCTGGGCAATATTTATATTGTAATATGTGTTTTTTATTTGTGTTTTATTTGTGTTTTTGTTTTTAGGTTTCAAACAGGTTTACTTCATATGACAGTATATTTCATATACAGAAATTTAATATATGTACATGTATGTGGGCTAACATAAGATAGCTGGAGTGAAGGAAAAAGTGACGAGTTCTTGCTTGAACTAGCTTGTCCTCAATTTGAGTTCAGCAGCTTAGATTTGTACAAGTTAGTTGGCATGCCATCGTTACGATAACCCCCGTGCTCTGCCAGTCCAGTACAACACTGTTTGTAGTTTTCACCATGTGCTTTGGCAACTCCATCAATATTTAGGCCCACACCTCTCTGCACACACACACACACACATGAATCGGTGGATGGAGTCTGAGTTGTTGCCACCACTCCCACTGTTGCTAATTACCACAGTTTGCTTTGTGCGAAGCCCGGCTGCTATTCTGATTGGATTTGCTTGACAAATAAATAAATGATCATCATGAAAATATAATGGCCACCCCATAACCTTTTCCTGAAGTTTGGTCTGAAAGCAATGGAGGACCCAACGGACATTCCCAGAATCCTTTTGTTCTTCCTTTTGCATTTAACCTGGCTTGGGTCTCATACCAGATCCCATCGTGACATCAGCTATGCACTCTCACCAACTCCCTGCTTTCTCATATCTTCACATTGTATTTAATGAACATTAAATCCTTTTTTACAAACTTAACCTAATTTTATTATCCGTTCATCTGATTAGTTTGTGTTCATTTACCTTAAAGTTGTTTAATTGCATTTCAAGCATTTTGTTAAACTCTTGTGAGGTTTGTTATGTTATAATGGAAATTCAAGAGCTGGCTTGTAGATCATTAAATCATGCTATCATGCTGTTATTTATCCACTTGGAAATCAATAACGGACACATACAGAAAAAACAACAACAACAACAACTAAAATTGTCCCCTTAAAGTGAAAAATATTATTCCATCATTTATTCCATCATGGCCTGCAGCATTCTGCTTCTCAATTCTATAAAGAACCACAGATTAGTTCGAGATTTTCTATTTATTGATTATTTATTGTTTTTATTATTTTAACCATACCTGCATGGTAGGCAATTTTTGTATTGGTATTGTGTGTGATTTGTTATCTGCTGCACAACGAATGGCCCCATTGTGGACAAAAAAAAAAAAAAATGTAAACTTGAAATTGAATTCACTCCATGCTTGTTTCAAACCCTAACTCAAATTAAACTTCCTTTTTTTTTCTGCAGAATTCAAAGGAAGATACTTTCTTCCTTTTTCTGCCCCTTTTTCATACAATGTTAGTCAGTTGTAACTAATTGTTTGCTTACCCAACATTCAGCAAAATATCATAATTTGTATTTGGCAGAAGAAAGTCCTACAAGTTTTTGATGACATGAACATGAATTATGACAAAACTTTCACTCTTTGGTGAACTATCCCTTTATGCATTTATTTCTACTTTATCCAAGTAGCTTAAAAAAGGACTTTTAATGTCAGTTGATTTGGTCAGAGTGAATATCAAATTTGACCTGTATAAAACCGGTTAAAAGATAAATTCACCCAAAATAAAAATGGTCATCATTTACTCACTGTCACGGTTGATTCAAACCTATATTATTTTTTATGTGGAATAGAAGAAAAAAAAATGCCTGTACAATGATAATCAAAGGGATCCAAACAACACCTGACCACAGTGACTTTCATTATGATTACATTTAATATAAAAATATTATATTAATCTATATTAGGCTAGTTGTTACTGTCATTCAGTATTGGAGTATATTGTATATTGGATGTAACTGAGTGCTGCCTTTGGCCACTAAATGGATATTTTGGATAGCGTTTTATTTGTATTTCTTATGCCCCTGGCTTCCTCTAAGTATGTCAGGGAGACTCTCTCTTCCTCTCAAGTGTGAGCGATATGGAGCAGCCTGCGTTAGCATGTCGTTAGCATCACTGCTTCTGTACTCTAAGGTACTTAAAGCCTGTCCCTCTCTAAGCCATTTGGACTCTTGAAGGAAACCTCCTGTCAGTGGCTCATCACTCTCAGAAGCTCCCTCAATTGTCCGTGTCGGTCTTTCTGCCACTCGTTACTGCCGGTTACTCCAGTGACCCCTTTGCAGGATCCTGACCGTTAGCCGGCGAGCGAGCGAGGCACGAGTCTCTTCCTCCGACTCCACCATGGCTTTCTGGACTCGCTCGCTCGCTCCACTAATTAGCTCTTTAGAGAGTTCTCCTCGTGGAAGCGGGGAAGGAAAGAGAGAGCGAAAGAGCGAGGGAGGGCAGGGGGGAAAGAGGCAACTGTGGCAGCCGTGATGAAGGTACTCCATGTCAGAGAAGAAGGGAAGAGATGAAAAACTTTCAGCCCGATAGATGTAACTCGGCCCGCGCTCTCGGATAGAGAGGTTCAATTATAAACGGATAGGTTTAGGCAAATCAAGATGGGAACAAAGTCTTCCGACGCACCAGGCGGCTCCAGCCTTGGCTCGGGATTGGAAAGACGCGTGACTGTGCGGCACGGCCGGAGGTTACCTGTCCCTGATATCTGATAAGCCTGGCCAGGTAACGATGCCGAAGCGTGGTCGGATGATTGGTTCTTTCTGAAGGGCCCTGGCCAGCATGAAAGATTCACCCCGGCTTTGTCTTCTGGAGTGTAAATATTGTGCTAGCGGAATATGAAAGTAGCGCAACACTAAGGTACAAAAAACATAGGGAAAAAAGATCAAGAGTGGGTCTTACATCAAGGAGGACCCCGAGGATGTCTTTGTTGTCAACTTCAGAAGGGAAGAGAGGAGCAGAGGAGGAAGCTGGCAGAAGGGGAAAAGATGCCAGAGAAAGGCTCAAAGGAGCATCTCTGGCCAAGGTGATCGGTATTCCTCGGCAGTCTGCCTCCTGGCTCTGAAGTGGGGGAAAGAAGCTGGCAGCCAAGCCAGAGGGCATAACAGCACAAACACCTTCAGTTCTGCGAAACTCGCATACATGCACACAAACGCATTACCTCTCGGTAGCGCTCGCTCATATTAGCTCGGAATGTACCTCTTGAACTGAGTCTGCATATTCATAACGCTCCCTCGCATGCACTGTAGACCCAAACCATGCCACAAACAGCAGTTTTAGAGTTGACATGCGGTTTCATATTCACGTTGTATTCTTCCACCATGGATCAGGTGTTTTCAAACACCTTTTACTATCTCGCCATCATAAACAGTCACTCTGTGGATCACTTATTCCATTTTATGCGCTTGTGATGATAAAATCACACTTGTTGTGTGCATATCAAGCTCGATATCAAAGCAGGTTTTAGTGCTTTAAATCATAGAAAGCAACAAAAGTTTGTTCTGTCGATATTTACTCAAATGCAATTTGAAAATGTGTTTGAAATAAAGCAAATAGGGAGTAAATGAATATTCAGCTGCGTATGGTAGCCTTGGGTTTCTGAATAGGTATAGGAATCAATACAACTAATTAAAGTCAAACTGAACGCACTTGTTGTTTTTAATTTAAATCTATCTCGCTTTTTTCATGATACATAAAATCGTCATTATTATTCCATCTCTTCTTCAATGTGGTTTTGAGTTTTGTCGATATAATTGCATCTTGTGCCGTCTTCGAAAGCACCTGTGAGACCACTCTGGAAACATGGAAGCATTCAAGGCTGGGACGAAATTCAATATCTCAACAACGTCAAGAAAGAATCGTTACGGCAACTCAAATTTGGCTCGAATTGACATTCTGTTTAAGCAGCCGAAAGCTCAAAGTGTGAACGGCACAAACTCTCTGCCGTTTTAAAGTCGAACCCAAACGCCGACATGACCACATCTGCATCCCAAACTCTGCCGAGGTCCTTGACTCAAGGTTAACACATACGCATTAGTACGGAAATGAATTAAATAAATAACAAGCGCCGCAAACAATTAGCGATGCATCAATAGGTGGATCAATAGCGATGTAGGTAATTATCACTTCAGGGAGAAGGGATATGGCCTTTCCTTATTGATGCTTCAGAGGCAGAGGGTAGATTAGAAATACATGATGCTGATTTCAATACATCACACCGGAAAAATAACAGCTTCTGTAGTGGAGCTAAAGTTTGGCTTCTCTTAACTTCACTGAAGACTCTTATACAGTATTTATTTGAAGTAAGAAAAGCCTCACACTGATATTGTACTCCACTATTGTAGGATTATGTTGCAGCAGTGCAGTTATGCTTATGATGACATTCATTAATGTTACTGTATCATGAAAAAAAAATATTAAAATATCTGCAAAATAAAAAATGGTTGTCAGTATTCATAATGAAATTGTAATACTAAAAAAAAGAGAAAAACCATGTGCAAACTATCTTTCGAAAAGTTATTTCGACTAGACTGAAAAAAAAAGCTGCAACGCGTCTTACTACGAATGATCTGCATTTTCAGTTCTTCAGAAGACCTAACCTCTTATCTTACATCATTAAAACACCTCTACGAATTTACGTAGAGTGGAAGCTGCCATTATGCCTTTGCTTGGGCTATCTAAGGTCAATTTTACATCCGTTTTATGCTTATTACAAGTTGTTGCACAAGCCTCTTTCACATTAACCGAAAAATAACAGGCATGGAAAATGTAAAAGGCCATGTAGCCAAATCCCAAAGCACTTAACCATTCACAGGACTGCTGTCTGCATAGTCTTTAATTGGCAGTCTGTGTTATTGAGCTTCAATTAAACATTATGAGAGGATTGTCTAAAAGAACTAAAGATGTATAATTCATTTTTCTTTTTTTTTTACAATGTAACTACTTTTTTTTCTATTACCTAAATGTCAGTTTTTCTTAGATGACTGTTGAAGCAACACAACACTACAGCATTAAAGTTTCTTAAAACTGACAATGTCTCAGAGTTCTACAGCTCGCACTAATACTTCAAACTCATGCGCTCCGAGAGCTTAATGCATGCATGTTTTATTGCACTAAATTCTGTTGCCAAAGAATTGATAGCATAACATATGTATGTTGCATAAGTGAGACTGGAGAGTGCTGTAACATGGGTGAGTTGTAACATCATCAGCTGAGAAAAGAGCTACAAAGGTGAAATCAAATGACCACCACCCTCCTGAGATGAATTAAAAAGTTTGGTGTTGCAGTGTAAAAATATAGGGTTAGGGTTAGGGTTAGGGTTAGGGTTAGCACTTTTTTTACTTAAATGCACTATTATATTGGTGCTACTGGATTTCTAAAAGACAGTAATTTTAAGTCAAGAAATATGGGGATATTATTATTAAATGAATGAGTGGATTAATGAATGAATAAAATAAAATAAAGACATTAAAAAAAGGCTGATGACAAACTTTTTGAAGAAGATGATTTTTTTTTTTTTTTTTTTTTTTTTTTTTTTTTTTTACTTATTATCTCTGGTAAACCTAAATCATAGAGATTAACCATCAAAACTGTACACTGAAGAAAGTGATAACTTGCAATTGTTACTGAAAATGAATATTTCTACATGATTTAACATATACGTATAAAGACATTTTAGTGGTATAAATAAATGTATTTAGGTTAATTCAATTATCTTAAATCATATGTTTGACTTAGAACTACTTAAATAATTATTTTTGTCAATGTATTTTTGTCCATATGTTTCAATTGTCTCACAAAATGCATGGTCTTATTGTAAACCTCAGCTAAATGAAATGCTTTTATGTCAAGTTTGACATTCAATATTCACCATTCTTTCCTCGATGAACTTAATTAAAAATGATAGGAGGCAGACAGGGATATCATCAACTGAGCTCATAATTTGCACACTAGTTGATCAGGAAGCAAAGATTACCTTAATCCACCAATATGATGAAATCAAAGTGCAACAGGACGGACAGGAGTCTGAAATGAAGCACTGCTTCGAATTTTAATATGTGCATGATCTTAGCCAGAGCTCACGGTGCAGATTTAATTCATTCACACCCTACCATAAAGCTTCACTAGATGGAGCAAAGACACCTCGGAGCAGAGCACAGTCCTCTCTTTCGGTGGATTAGCACAACAGCGGCCGGTCTGCTTTCAAGGTCTATCAGTGTGCTGTGATTTTGAAATGTTTATTCTTCAGCGTGTTGTCTTCTGTATCTTGTAAAACTTCAAAGACCCACGGCGGCTGAAATACACATGTCCTCAAATGTTCAATAGACCTATTTTGAAGTGAATTTTTGATGTTGAAAAAAGGCATATCACTTGGATTGAGAAAGCTGTCAAAAAAGCAGGGGGTAACAGAGAACATATCAAATTGCACATTGGCTCCTAGAGACACTTGCGGATGGGAATAATCCAATACACTGTGCAGGCCGGGCTGCTTTTTGATTGACATTGACTTGCTGATTTGTTTGTCCCTCATCGTGCAGATGTTGAGAAGTAAAAAGTGCACAGATGAATTATTGACATTTGCTTCTCTGTGCAATTAGATGAGCAAACAAGACGGGCTCTTCTTTCTAATGTCCCGCCAGCTGATCTTAACTCATATCTGATGTGTCGCAGATTGGCCCACACTTCAAACACACTAACAGAAAATCAAGATCTGGACTTTTTCAGTTCTTTCTTCTGTGATTTGCTTCGTGTTTTTTTCTATCCTCTTTTCCAGCCTTCATATTTAGATTCTTATATCAAATGGAAGTCCCATCTGGTCAGACCTGCAGAACTTAAATGTACCTGTCAAGAGGTGGAAATTAAGCATGTTTCCCTCTTCTGAAAATGTGCAATTCTCAAAGGCTTTAATTAAAGTGTGCGGCAGGGTAAGAGTGTGTACAGTATGTGTGTGTGTCTGCAGCGAATCGAGGGTCTTGCTCTGGGACCCCGTGAGTGACTTTCATCATGTCTACTCATAGTTCTATTGATGATGCAGGAAAGAAAGAAACAGGGAGATGTCATTCACTGCTGTCGATTTTTCACACAAAATATTATTAAAAAAGAGGAAGATCTGAAGATCTTTATTGACCATACAGAACTATTTTATCTTTTTGTCATCAGTTTCAAATATGCAGTTTAAATTACAATTAGAAGACATGCTTAAAAAAAAAAAAAAAAATATATATATATATATATATATATATATATATATATATATATATATATATATATATATATATATATATATAACTCACATTTCACTCTGTACATAATTGTATTTACATTTCATATTTTGACACGGATAAAACCTCTAACTTACAGTACCTTAAAAATAATTAATCACATAAATGGTAAAGACTATGATTATATATATAAGGATTGTATTTTATATAAGGATAATATGTATATAATATATTAATATGCCTATATTTAAATGTATACATGAACTTGGGTCATTTTTCCAGAGTAGAATTATAATTATATAATTCGACATAAATTATAATTAGGGAAAAGAGAGGAAGTTCTTTATTGACCATACAGACTGTTTTCCAGTAAATTTACTATTTTATCATTGTTATTACGAAAAAAAAAAAAAAAAATATATATATATATATTTATATATATATATATATATATATATATATATATATATATATATATATATGTGTGTGTGTGTGTGTGTATTTTTTTTTTATTTTTTTTTTATGGTTATTATATTCCTTTAAATCACCTTCAAAATGATCGTGTGTGCATTATTAACAAATGTTGTGTTGTCATAATACTCACCACATTAAAATAATAATATAAAATAAATAAATAAAATAATAATACATTTTAAAAAGCACAAAATGATCATGAATGCGGAATTTACAGCAAACATCCCTCTTACAAACAGCTAAAACGCAAATTTAATGTATTTATTCAGTTCGAATTTTTCGAAATGTTCTTAAAGGAGGCAACTCTGACATCAAGTGGTAAAGATGTCAAATTACACTTTTGAAAGACACTGGCTGCACTATTTCCTCATGTTTTGGGTTACATAAAGCAAATAATTAAAATATAAAAATGTATTATTATGTCATGCAATATAATTATATATTAGACATTTGAGGAAGGCTTCTCCAAGTGTTTTTTTTTTTTTTTTTTTTTTTTTTTTAACTACGCAGATGAAAATATGCAGGGCTTGAAACATCGAGGCAAACCGCCAAATGCAAAGACAGACGTGAACCCTTTCATAAAGGTTAAGATGTTCACATGCTTCTTTCTTTTATAGTTTAGTTAGATTCCAGGAAAAATGGAAATGTAGCTAATCATGCTCTCTTTTCCAAAACCTCTCAAGTCGTTACAAAATATTATAAGTTTTTATGAGACCTGTTATTTATGTGCAATACATTAATACACATAAACTGGTTTCATGTACTGTAAGTGTTCCTAATTGTCAAGATTTACTATCCTAAACAGTCATGCTTGTTTTGTTAAAAGTTAAATTGATGCAAAATTGCTTTATTTATCTCATGTGTATAAAAGCAAAATTTGATGTTACACATTGACATTCATTCACAGCATTTATATTTATTAATTCAGACATTTTCTGAGCAGCTCTTTTACAGCAAACCCTAATCTGGTTTGAATGTATTCTTCTCAAATTGTTATGAGGAATTTCACATTCTTAGAAATACAGTTTTATTTTTATTTTCTTTCACCAATTAAATGCAACATGCAATATGCAATTTGAATCCGTCTGAAATATAGTTTCCTTGAAGATCACCTAAATCTATTTCAGGAATCCGATTCAGATCTTTTTCCAATAAACTTCATTACAGTTCCTCCAGCTTAACAATTTAACACGACTTATTAAATTACAAACCTTTTTAATATTCTTTTTACCAAAGAAAATGATATTTCCCATATTTTATCTACTGTTATTACTTTTCAAAATATTTACAGGGAAACATAGACAAACATATTTCAGTATATTTTGTTAATTGCGGTCCAAGGATGCATGGCTTTAAGGCTAATGCTTTTTTAAATGGCCTATAACTTTAAATAATTGATCAGCATATTCTTGAAATAACCTGGTTTAATACACAGGAAAATGATTTTCATGCTTTAAATAGCAGTGCTTGGTCGATATGAAATTCAGCATGACATGGAATTTGTGTTTTAATAATCATCCATAGCTACATTTAAATCTGAAAAAGAAAGAAAACGCATTTGCATAACAATTCCATTGACAGTGCATGACTGCCAGTCACACAATGATTCATTTTGTTTTCAAGCTCCATAAAGAGAGAATGTAAGCAGCAAAGTTTTGCATGTATCTCTGCTGCTTGATGCCAACTGTTAAGAACCTTCTCCTGTCCATCACTTACAACCATTACAGAGATCACATGGCACAAAGTTTGAATTGCTATTAATAAGAGATAGCAGCAGGTATAAACTATAAAACACCTTTTCCTTAAGCTCCATTTGAATTTGAAGTTGGCTTCTTTAGAAAGTAAAAACATTTCATTGCTGGTGTAATAAAGCGTTGCTCTTCCATTGAAAGCCATTTGAAATGGTTCACTGTAGGTGATTTAACACTGTTTGTCTATTTGAGTAAATTGGTATTCAGATGAGGCTCCGTCTCAGACACTCTTGAATGTGCACCGAGAGGATTTGTAAACAGGGCTTGTTGGACATTTATGGTAATGTTAGTAGCGATTTTGTGGCATATTAACACATACATGATTGCTTTGGGCCCAACTAGCCCTTTGAGACTACATTTGTAATGACAAACTGTACTTGAAAAATCTAAACATTGGCAATATTTACATATCATCCAAAATTGATTACTATAATAAGTCTGCCACACAAGCGGGTGATGTGTGAATGTTTTATCAAAAGGACTGCAAATTAAGGAGCAATTACAGACATGTTAGCAGTTCATTTTTGTCTCGTATAAACATCGTTATTATTATTATTTCAATGCCTTTAAAACTCTCCCAACCATTGTGAATAATTCTGCCACATTTTATTAGACTGTGATTAGATATAAATGATTATTATAAATGAGAACAATCGAAAAACATGTTGCCTTTAATCTAACACAACAATGAACAGTTGTGTTTGAAAGGATACACTAATATATTGTGCTCACTGAGGCTATGCTTAATATTATGAATTATTATTATGATCTGAAATAGATGTGTTCTATTTCAATATATTTTCAAATGTAATTTATTCCTATGTTAAATTTTCAGCATCATTACTCCAGTCTTCAGGGTCACATTATTCTTTAGAAATTATATGGTGATCTGCTGCTGCAATAAAATAATAAAATAAATAAAATAAAATCATATTTTTTTATTATCAACGTTGAAATACATTGATGATTATATTTAAAACTGTTGTGCTGCTTATTGTTTTGTGCAAACCATGACAGATTATTTTTTTTTTTCAGGATTGTTTTATGAATAGAAATTCCAAAAGGACAGCATTTATTTTAAAAAGAAATAATTTCAAATGTCTTCATGTCACTTCTGATCGATTTATTGCATCCTTATCCTTACTGAAGTAAAGAATGAAAAAAAAATACAGTTAGAATCTGACCCCAACATTTTAAACAGTAGTTTATATTGAAAAAAAAAAAATCGATCATGTTTCTCTGTGGTGTCTATATTTTGGTAAGAAGCACAAAAGCCCTCCTCGGGTTAATAAAAACCACACATGTGGCTTTTCATCATCCCCTTCTCAGAAGTCACAGACAGAAGCGATGGGTTCTGCCTCGCTCCGTTTGGCTGTTTTCTTAAGTAACTCAGTCACCCGGTGGAGCTCTCCCGGGACCCGCGCTTGGCTCCAGAGCATTGCCCCCTCGGCTTCTCTCGGGTCAGTGGGGCCACTGTTTTCCTTGGAAGTCTTTTGTGGGATTTCAGCCTCGTGGAAAACAACTCCAACCCTGTACACTTCATATAGATCCTGTATGTCTCCAATTACTGACTCGATTTGCCCAAAGTCATACCATATACACATATATATATGCATGAGTGGCTAAGAGTAGATGTCCATTTTAACAAGAACCTTTAGGCCACCATGGAGGGAACTTCTAGCTAGAACAGAAAACTTGTGTTTATTATTAAAGAGCGTGCACTGGCTGCTCCCAAGTGCTTTACCTTCTGCACATCTGCAAGAACCCTGTCTTCTGATGAAGGACTTTTTTTGATGTTTTCTTTCTCATTTCTTTGTTATAACAATGCAGGGGGTGTGATTAGTTTGTTGACTAGTGTTCTCTAAGGGGGGACTTGGTACTGGTTGTTCGACTGGAGAGAAAGGGTTAAGAAATCAAGGAGAAAAGGATAAAAATTTGAAATGTGTTACGCAACATAGGCACTTACTAGAAACCTACATTATTGCAAAACTCCAAAAACAACTACTTTTACACACAATTATCTGCAGTTTCCTGCTTAAATTAATACTAGTGGACGTAATAGACCAACAACTTGTATTCCTTTTCACACAAATGATGGTTAAACAGACAGACTGTCAATTAAAAAAAGAAATAAATGCTATGGTATGACCAGAGCTGGGTAGATTACTTACAACTTGTAATCCGATACTGATTCCAAATTATATGACAAAAATTTTATCCATTACATTACACATTTTAAGGTTATATTATCAGACTACTTTCTGAATATTACCTTTCATGCAGTGTGTACATAAAAGGTTAAACAAGACAAACAAATAATAAATAGAAATATTAAACTCCTGTTGGCTCATAAACTAAAAGCCTTCTCAAAGAGGTAGGCTTTAAGACTTGTTTTAAGAAGAGATTCTGTTGCAACTGTTGTAATAGAGATTGGAAGACTATTCTACAATTTAGGGCCGGCTATGCCAAAAGCCTGGACACCTTTTCTCTTCAGCCTAGATCTAGGGACCAATAACAGTTTCTGATTCAATGACATTAGACATCTAGCTGGACTGTGTAAACTCAACAGATCAGAAAGGTACGAAGGTGCCAGACCATTTAAAACCTTACAAACAAAAAGTAAAAACTCAAAAAATGTTAAACTCTATTTTAAAATGCACTGGCAGCCAGTGCAAAGAGAGTTGGACAGGAGTAATATGTTCATATTTGTGAGTGCCAGTCAAAAGTCTGGCAGCTGCATTTTGTACTGTTTGTAGGTAATTCATACATGACTGGTTAATCCCAATAAACACTGAATTGCAGTAATCCAGCTGAGAAGAGATAAAAACATGTACAGCTCTCGAACTCAGCACATGTTAAAAAACCCTTCACCTAAGCATGGAGTCTGATCTGACTATGATGAATATGTCTTTTCTATTTATTGACAAGTCTCCATGGATGTCATTCCGTCATGGCAATGAACGTCTCATTTCCCGAAACGCTCTGTGTGCAGTCGACCAATCCAGATTTTTAATGCTCTGGACTAATCACAAAGGACTGCATCTTCTGACCAATCACAGCAGTGAGGGTTCATAGAAAGGAGGGGTTTAGAGAGACTGATTCTTTGAACTGCTTCGCATGAGTCGTTTATGAATCATTTAGAAATTAGGTAAAATTAAATTTTATATATATATATATATATATATATATATATATATATATATATATATATATATATATATATATATATATATATATATATATATATATATATATATATATATATATATATATATATATATAGAAAACTAAAATGTTTTTTGACCTTGCATACATGTAAACCTGTTTTAAGAGACTCATTAAGTGCATTAAACATTATATTACATCAAGGTTTCCCAAACTGAAGTCTGATTAGGAGTATTTTCAAATGTAATTTAATAAAGTACTTATCCAGATTAAATGTATTCAGTTACTATGCAGCTGTCGGTATGACCTCAAAACACTTCATTTGTACATTAAAATATGTTTACATTTGAATTATATCATAAATTCCTAAGCAACCATAATATCATGTCACCACAGGAAAGTTTAGGAAGTAAGCATGAGTTAGTTTTATTAAAAAGCACTTTTAATTGGTATTTATCGGTATATTACAGGCATAATTTAATAAAATATAATCACTATCCTAATTGTTCTCAATGGTGTTAAACTAATGTATTCCAGTCAGTATAGGGTCATGTGAGAAGGGAGAAAAAAGCTTGTTACGACCTCCACCCCACTGTGAAGAAATCCCAGAGCTCATTTTATGTGACAGGTTCCCATGCTCAGTTGAGTCCTGCTTAGCAAGAGATGACCACGGTGCCCTGTTGAACAATACACACAGGAAGAGAAGCTTTGCTTTTTCGTCACACAGACAGAAATTAAGAGAGAGACATATTGTTCCAATTTAACATCAATCTAATACAGACGAGCAACTCCGGACAAGCAGACACACACACTCTTGATCCAATTTCCCTTTCTGCCCATTATAAACCAACCACAGACACTCATCCAGTGTCTAGCCTATATACTAACTTATCAGCAAATGCAACTGCACATTTCAACAGCTCTGACGTCGACCTTTATTTATTTTACAAACAGACTCCTGTCAGTCCAGCGTGTCTTGAATATGGCCTCTTATCGCCACAGCTTTCAGAAAAAGGGTTATTCGCTACGGAGAGTGAATTACTGCTATGCGTGATCCTTTAGCCTGACTTTGTCCAGCCCTCACTAAACTGGCTGTTGGGCGAGAGCCAAAATAAACAGCAAATGCTCTATTCCAGCAGAGAGGCATGTAGACTGATTTGGATCTACACGTTAAGGGAGTGTGAAGTCCGTATCGCTGAGATGAACAGTCAGAATGGTCGCGGTGAGAGACGGAGCAGCGGCCCACGGTTAAGGCCATCCAGAGGTCATCGACAGAGGTTTGATAACGTAATGGCGCCCGTTACTCATGTCTGTATCCCAGAGAACACGCTCAGACAACCTGCCACAACTGTGTAAATACGTTTATTCACATTAGCCAGCCAGCTGTGATTGAGCCCATGGAAGAAACTGGGGTTTGGTGATTGAATCAAACAGTTCAGCAAAAGAGAAAAGCAATGAGAGCTGGTCAAATAAAAGAACTCGAGGCTTGCTGTTACAGTATAGCGTACTGTAGGTGATTTGATCGGTTTCGTTTTACACAGTCAAATCAGATCGCAATAAAATGGTTTATATGAGTATAGTAATGAATAAAATTGCCTCTTTAATCTTACCTTTTTGTTTCTTATATACTAAGGGCATCATGCAGATATTAAAATCTATGCAGGTATTATGAGTAAGTGTTAATAAATAAATAAATTAGACAGAGAAAATAATACAAAAATAATAAGAATAAAAAATCATAAGAGTAAAGTGAATATTAGGGTGTAAACCAATGAATGAATGAATGAATCAATCAATCAACAAATAGATAAGAAACATTTTCACTGCTGGATCCTGCTGAACACATGGCAAACTGCTTCTCTTACAGTCCTCATACAGTCTTCCTTGAGCTGTCTTGAGGATTTAAACATTTAGCTCTTGACGTGAGATATTTGAGCAATCAAAACAACACTTCTGAAGAATGAATGTTCATATGTGCGCGGTAAACAGTTTCAGACAAAAGACTAATTCTACTTATGCACGCAAACACACGTAACAGAACTCAATGAGTTCCAGACACTAAACAACAAAGAGAGAATTCATAAAACGTGTTTTTCTTGGAGGAGATGCCAGCTACTAATTTTTTGCTTTGTTTGACAACCATTATTTTAATCTCAGAAACTAAAGAACTAAATCAACCAGTTTTCACAACCACTGAACATTTTGTGCACTTTGATTTCTTTCAGAACGTGTGACGGAGTAAAAGTTCTCATAGAAAAAAAATCTTTTAGAGGGTGATTAATAAGAGCAAGTGATTAATTTTAGTTGCCTGACTATCATTCCTTTAGGAACAGAATGATTTAGTGGTGAAAGTAATGGCTATTGCTGGAGTGACATCTGGTTTCAATTGAGCTGGTAACTTGGGCTAAAGTCCTCACATGGCCGAAGGGTTCTGCGGTTTGGAGGATGTGGCTCAGTTCAGATGAAAATGAATCACTTCTGAGATTTTCATCATTCTCCATTGAGTGTTTTGCCCTACTGATCAGACCATTTCCTTTACTGCAGAGAAGAAGAAGAAAAGTATTATTTAAGGTCACTTTTCTATTGGTCCAAGCCTCAGACCACCCCCAAAACAAGCTGCAATTGGTTTGCTGTTTAGTTAAACGTTTGGCTATATGAGACTTTCAGCTTAATTAAGATTATTTATCATTTAGTAGACACTGTCTTATCCAAAGCAACTCACAGAGCAACCTGGGGTTAAGCGCCTAGCTTGATTGAACAATGGTTGTGATGCATGGATCACTTCCAGGTTTTGAACTTACAACCTTTGAGTTGAACCTTTTTATTGAATCTAATTCACTAACACCCCCATAAGACACTTGCAATATCTAAATGTACAATGTTTTCTGTAAGTAAGAAAAGTAAATAGCACTGCTGCATAAATTTCATTCACACAAATTGCTGAAATTAGTAATTACACAAAAGCCTATTATTTATTTATTATTATTATTATTTATTCATTTTCTTCCTTAAAAGGAACTAAAGCAGAAAAGAACTAAAATGGTAAGGAAATTCTGAGATAAATCACAATTAAACATTTTAAATCAGTTTGACAGCTGGCAGTAATTTTATATTGTGATCATGTGTACAGACAGAGGATTTTCCAGCACTTCATTTAGGCAATTCCTCAGGGACAGTCACTTTTGTCACGTCGCCCCCTCTATGAAAAAGAACAAATAAATTAGGACACGATAAGTAACTCATCTCTCCTCTTTTCTCCCAATCTCTAAAAACTCTACCATTGAATCTGCAACAAGCAGACACATTCACATTTCAACATTGATACTTTCATAATAAATTTCTCATAATAGATGCTACAGCTGATCATCCGTTGTCTGATGACTTCTTGAGAACTTTGCTGTAAACAGCTACAGGAAATGATGACCGTAGACACTTGACATGTTTTCAGAGAGGGCAGTTCCAGGACGGGTTGTTTGTGTATGATTTTTGTGTGCCTGTGTGTGTTCGAGAGAAAATAAAAGAGCCACTGGAATTTGAAGTTTGAGAGACATTTGGGCACCACAGTCATGAAGATGTTTGTGCAGTTATGGGCATAATATCAATTACATTCCATCTGGAAAAGAAAACAAAGTGTTTTGCAACACAATACCATCTTATCCTAAAAGCTCTACACTTTTAGACTGGGTAACAATAGATCCTTTGTATAGAAGATATGTCAACAAATCACAAGAAGCAATACAAATCAATGCACTTTACTCTTTGTTGTCTAAAATCAAACTGAAAGATATCTCAGCAAATCCTTCAAGTGCCCACCCAAGAACAGGAAGCACACCAATTCCTATGAACATAACTGACTGCAGATAAAAACACAGTCACCCAACCAACCATATCACTTCTCTCAACATTTTACCTTCTCTTACGCATTTGATTGTAAAGGCTAGTGGAGGCTGTCTTTTTTGTGAATGCCTGTTTGGTTGTTTTTGGTCATTATAGAGAGGAAGGAAGAGATAGTGATGGCACTTTGTATAGTCATTATACTAAGCTAAACAAAGTGGCACTGAGAGCAGCATGTCCCAGGACAAACTGACATTAATTTGATGCTTTGGATAATGCAGGCTGACAATTTCAGAAGATGTAGTTAAAGCTGCAGTCTGTAATTTTGGGGTTAAAAATGATCCAAAATCAATTTCTGAGCAAGTACATAACCAGCCAGTGTTCATACATATCACCTTACTTTGGCTCGATTATAAATATTGAGTCTTTGGGCACATAATCATTAGTTTAAAAAAGTGTGTTTATAAATTTGTTTTGATGTGTATATGCAGTCACATCATCCTTCTGTTAGACAGACATCTGCTCATTAGTACCTTGGGATATGTGCTTAGAAAGGGTTATGAAGGGTCTTTGACATGCTAGTACTGGGTCAGAAATTATTCCAATGCTGGAGGCTAACTGCTAATCACTGATTGCATTTGCATATGCTTTAACACCTAGTGAGGTGCCAACAGAAACTGCATTCATGCACCCATGATGCACTGCAGCAAGATTAGTGAAACAAATATAAATCCGAGATGGACAATGGGGTGTAAAAAATGAAAGAAATACATTTCTATTCCTTAAATTACTGAAGAAAATGTTATGTATTAATGTCATGTAATAGTGCAATTCCCAATCCCAATATTAATAACACTAAGTATTTACATTGGGATTCCCATTAGCTTAGCAATGTGCTAACACACAAACATGTAGGGTTATGAGTTTTTTATTTGTCTCAATTGTCTATATATTTTAAAACATTAAATTTTATCCCCAAAACCTAACTGTGATGAGAGGGGGCAGACCAAGAGGCATGGGAACGGAGCGAGGCCGGTGGAGTTAATGAGAATGAGCGACACCTGTACCACTCACCGGTCTCGAGTCCCGCGGAGGAGCTCCGGAAGGATAAAAAGAGGAACAACAGTGAAGAATAAGAGAGGACCAGACCTGGGTTTTATTTTGTGTTTTTTTTTTATTTATTTTTTTTTTTTTATGTGTGACAGTTGTCAACAAGGGACTGTCACTGTGTTGTGTTTACTTTATTATTAAAGTTTTATTTAAATGTTTGTCGGTTCCCACCTCCTTCTTCCTGTCTTATGAACTGTGTTAAACTAATCCTTAAAGGAAACATTCTGCGTTTTTCTTTTTTTTCAGCTTTGCCATCACAGGAATAACTTGATTTTTTAAATATATTAGAATAGAAAACAGCTTTTATAAATTACAATTTTTTATGGTAAATGGTAAATGGTAAATGGACTGCATACTCAGAATTTGTGCTCTGCATTTAACCCATCCAAAGTGCACACACACAGAGCAGTGAACACACACAAACTGTAAACACACACCTGAGCAGTGGGCAGCCATTTATGCTGCGGCGCCCAGGGAGCAGGAGTCAAACTCTCTAACCACTTGGCCATGACCCCCCCCCCCCCCCCCCCCGCCCCAATTAAGACACAATTACATATTAAACATATTTAAATAATCAGCTGGAACATTATTATGGTAGAGTTTGACTTTAGTTCAGAATTTACCCTTTAGTTCAGATATGTATGCAAAATTCCGACATGTACTCATAAAACAATGTGGGTTGTTCGCGACTGAAGTCTTGTTTTATTGGGTTGTACTTGCCTCTGGTACCATCATGGGCTGAGGCATGCTGGGAAGTTGCCAGTTGATGAATCATTGCCCAGAGCTGCAGTAAATCAAACAGAAGTAAAGCAGGGCCAATGTTGATTAACTCATATTAATGTTCTGCGCTCCTTTAAAAAGGCTGAAGGGAAGATAAAGTCACTGAGAATGCTTTCATAACAGCCCTCTAATGACTTTGTGGTAATCGCCCATGTGGTAAACATCACAACTTAACATTACACTGTTTGCAATCAAGAAAAGGAAAGCGAGACACACAGAGAGAGTGGGAGAACATTGGTGAAGTGTACTTTTGTTTTCACATGAGAACGAGCTTCGAGGTCCATGTGAAATGGGAGAGAGAGAATTGTGAAGAATAAGAGAGTCTCTGTACTTGTTTAGAGGGTTGGGCCCCATTGACTGATTATGCTCATTTCCCACTTGTTTGGAACTGCGGCTGTTACTGATTTTTAAGCAACTGCAGGAAGTCATGTCCTACTTTATAAAAAGCAGTTTGCACAACAAATATTCATAACACATAATAGTAGATTTTTCAAATATGGACATTCATTCATTTTAGACACATGAAAGCAACGTGAGCAATATTCAAAAGTTTGGGATTTAAGTTTTTTTAAAGATGACTTTTATGCTCACCAAGAAGACTGCATTTATTTGATCAAAACTACAGTAAATATATATATATATATATATATATATATATATATATATATATATATATATATTGAAATATTGAAAAAAAAAACAGAAATATTGTTAAATTATTTTACAATTTAAAATAAGTGTCTTCTATTTTAATATGTATTCCTGTGATGCAAAGCTGAATTTTCAGTATTATTACTCCAGTCTTCAGTGTCACGTGATCCTTCAGAAATCATTTTAATATGCTGATTTGCTGCTCTAGAAACATTTGTTTTTGTTATTAATTTTGAGAAAGATTATGCCACTTAAAACTTTTGTGGAAATCCAAATACATATTTCATGAATAGGAAGTTCAACAGAACTTTTCATTTATTTGAAATATATATTTTTTTTTTGTAACATTACAAGTTTAATCCATCCTTGCTAAATAAAAGTATAATTGTTATTTTCTTTCAATTATAATATTTCTTACTGGCCTCAAACTTTCGAACGGTAGTGTGCTCTACACAACACAAAGTGGTTCAAAGGCTCCAGGTTATACTCGTTTATCAGTTCCCTTTTTAACTATATCTGACACTTGATACAAAAGCATAAGCAGACCACATGGATGCAATTATTGAATTAAAACTAAAACTTCCCCTTGAGTAATTCTGCTGATCACTCAGGTTTGGCCAGCTGTGTTGATATTGTTTCTCAGATGCTATTTCTATAATTGTTTGCAGATGCTTTAAGTCGACCTGCTCTTGGTGAGGTGACATTCAAGAAGCACATAGGAATGCTCAGTAGTTTTTGAGGGTGGTTGAAAATGTATTAGTTTAGAATTTTGGATTGAAACGGGAAATCAAAATATGCTGTCAAAAGGTTGTTCAGGGTCAGCGGCTAATATTCAGTAAGTAAATTCAGCACATTTATTTGTAGTGTTCCTTTAAGTTTCCAAGAAATCATAAAAAGTCAAAAGTTTCAATTCCCATACATAAGAAGGTTTCAAATTGTGGGTGCTATGTAGTCTGATTTACTTACACACAGTTTTTTAGTTCTTTTAATGAATCACAAAATAAAAATAAAAAAATGGTTTAGAAAATAAGGAGTTACCAGTATGAATCAGTCTGATGAACGCTTCACTGAACAAACTCACCAAATCTGTTAAAGCAGCTCATAAATTAACAAAATGTATGACTTACACTTAATGAACTCATAACAGAATAACTGGATTTTTTCTCATATTTCATGCCTTACAATGCTTCAAAAATAATTCTAATATGCTGATTTTGTGCTCAAGAAAATGTCTTATTATTTTAAACATTTACTGTGAATTTTATTTATCAATTTAATGGATTTCAATGTCCAAACTTTTGAATAAATAAAACTGTAAACACTGTGATCAATGTTATCACATTTTCACTCTAAGGAACATACTAAGACAATGCTGGTTTTCTGAAGCACTGTGTGTTGGAACAGGTGGTCAGTTTTATGGGAGCTCCCCAAGGACATGTCCTGGCTCCTTTCCTGTTTACACTTCAAACAACAGACATTAAATACAGTGCTGGGTCATGTCACCTATAAAAATACACTGATAACACTTTGATTGCTGGATGTGTGAGAGGAAGAATAGTACAGAGGAGTCACTGGTGTCTTTGTGGACTGGTGTGAGCAAAACCTTTGAAAGTGCCATGTGGACAAAAAAACTGGAGAGACTGTTTTAGACTTAAATAGGAAGAGGAAACCTTTCACCTCAGTTTGCTTCCGTTGGGAGGATGTTCACATGGTGGAGTCCTGAACCTGAACATTCAGTCAACACATGTAAGAAAGGGCTTGGGTCATTCAACATATGCAGAACAACAATATATGCAGTCTATGGGAGCAAGCGATATTTTCATACAGTCGTCTGCTATCATAGTACAAAGGACAGAGAACTGCTAAGAAAGGCAGGGTCTGTTCAAGGAACAAACACACTGAAGGTGGTAACTGAGAGAAGGGTGCTGTCCGAACTATTAAACATTATGGATACCTCCATAGCAAGAGCCCTTTCTGTTCTAGAATCATCATGTCCTGGTGTAACACTGAGAGATAGAAAATCCTCCCGGTCCACTGCCATTAGTCTGTACACTTTATCCCGATACTAAAGTTAGTCATGTATTTGCATTACAATCACTTCCTCCACATATAAAACACATATACATACATACATTTAAGGCTGATTTATATAGGCCTTTTGACCTTTTTTCTGCTCTCACCTACCCAATCAACTCTCCTTAATGACAAATTGAAACAAACCAAATTTCAATGAGACTGGACTACATTTGGGATGTGCTCAACAAAGTTGAAATTCTTTCTTAATGACAATAACAGCATATAATTAATAACTATACAAAACCATTAGTAAACTGTGAATTAGGTTAAAAATAAGAACAGAGGACAGTGTTGTTAAGTCTTAAAATGTTCATCAATTACAATCGTGGGCAACACACTGACATGTAGCACCGTTGCACTTGAGGTGTCCTGAGTTCAAGTTCCGATTCAGTCCCACTTCACTTCCTGTCCACTTATTCTCCTATCGAAATAAAAGCATAAAATGAAATCTTTTAAAAAATGTATTACAACGCTGCTGATGAGAACTGATCTTTTTAAAACTGCGATCTGATCTAGACTGTTATGTCAATCCGACACGTGCCTCACCCGCTGAAACTGGAAACAGATTTTGGTGCTTTCTGACAATCTGCAAAATGAACTGCATTTGTTCTTCAATCTTTGAGAAGAGTCCTTTGTACTCTTGTACTCTTACATTTGCATGGTTCCCGGATCTTCACTTAGGAAGATTAATGAAGAAGTTGCGAGACATTTTCATTTTGTAAGTGTCTCGTATAGAACTTTTAACTTTCATTTCTACATTTGTTTAGTTTGTTTATTTTAAGATTTACTATACATTATCATTATGGTTATATTGTACTGTATTATCTATAAAACACTATAGGGATTTCACATTTTACTATTCCAGTCCTATTCATTTTGAGTCATTCTGGTCATATTGGAAGTATAGTATATAATGATATTATAGTGTATTGTTGTGAATGTCGCTGTAAACTGTACACTTTTCTTTCTATTTGTTTGTTTTATATGCATTTTTACTTCGACCAAAGCAACTGGACATAAATTAATGAACTAGTCTTTCATTCATTTATCAGCAAAATAAATAAAGCCTCTGCTGGCACAGAGAGAGTGAAGTGTATCGTTGCTTTGCTAGTTCATGTTACACCTTTCTGACTCCTCCTAAAATGAATAATTCATTCCTTTTCTCTAGACTGCCTTGATTTTTCATTTCAAACAAATGAAAAGCTTGTGTTTTCCAAACTTATTGAATTTTGGCAAACATGACTGATGCCTCAACTAAATAGAAGTTTAGAAAGAGTTTTCTGGAGGATGAGCATTTATCAAGTCCAAGATGTCCCCCAAATGTGTTTATTTAAGAGCTTACGCAGCAAAGCACGCCCCAGATATAGACGTGTGCTCAGACCTTATCGCTTCTCGCAATGAGCGTGTCTGACAAAAGGCAGATTAGGCAAGGGGTGCTTTAGGAATGTGTCTCGAGCTCAACAGACTTTTCTTAGACTTGTACTATCAGTTGACTTGTTATGTTGCCAATAGCTATAGCTTGAGTTTGGCAAGCAACAATACAAAAGCTAAACAGGTAAAATGCAAATATGACAGACCATAATATTTGTTTTATTTTGATGTTGTATGGGCACACAATGCTAACAAAGTTCCTTAATGGTGACTCATTTGATGATGTTGGCTATAACAGTGTCTAGCTGACCTACAAACACATGGAAGCAAATAAACAAAAGTTGTTTTTATGCTGTTGCATAAAAGATTTACAAAAAGACATCAACCATCATCTAAAATGATGTACCTTCTCAGCTCATAAAAACTGTTCTTATTTAAAAAGTACATATTTTAAATAAACTTTCTGTCTGCGCTGTTGTGTCTCTCCCTTGTAATAGAGAACAGATAATAAGAACACTGTGACCTTAGACCTTCTGGTGTCATGGCCTAATGACTAATGTGAAAACTTTTCCAGATCCTCCATAAATCATCCTGTATCCACAACCGAAGGAGGTTGAGCAGACACAGTGATGATGGTGGAAACTTTAAATGTAACTAAAATCTTTCAGCTTTCTTAATGTGAAGTTTGAGTCATTTTTTGTGGCGAAAATATTGTGTGGAAAAAGCATAAAAAAAGTGGATTAATACCATTTTTGTATTTTTAAAAATAATGACTATGACTTTTGTGCTATGCAATAAAAAGTAGCAAGCTGCATTTGTAAAAGTTTTCTACCTGATCTAACTTTTTAGAAATGTACTTCACTGTATTACAATCAAATCTAATCTAATCTTGACAAACTATATATCATTGGAAAGGTCTAAGACTCCCAAATTTATATTTTAACAATGTTTTTTTGTTAAAAATTTTGTAGGAAAAGTAATAGATTAATTCATGGCAAGAGTGCACCCTAATAAATCTAAATTATAGCAGGAGTTTTGAGACTTCTTCGTTGCCTTTTTCTCTATCACATTTTAGAAATCATCAGAAATTATTTGTCAACTGAAAACTTAAAATCTCAAAATTCATCCTTTAAAACCCATTTTAAAGTCGGACATTGCATTACCATGTAAATGGCACATCAATACCATGTTACAAAATATTTAAATTCATGAATTATAAAAATGTAAGTTTGGAACGTGCACTATAAAGTCTATGTTCAAAACTGTGAGTGACAGTTAAGGGGCTAACCCTTATATTTTATTTTATTTTGAATTAACCTAATGCATTAAGGTTGATTCGGAATGTATATTCCGTCTCTTATGAAGTCACATTATAAATTTATGTGAGAAAAATGTTAAATAACAATTTAATCAAAATGTTAAATAACTATTTAATCAAAATGTTAAATAGCTATTTAATCAAAATGTTAAATAACTATTTAATCTTTATCCCACAAATCTCACCCATGATTGTTTTGATTATTATTTCACTGCAAATCGTATGACTGAGGTGATGATAATTAGCAAACAAGGCTAAAAAAGCAAAAAATGTATAATGAAAGTGAAGACTTTGAATATAGCACACAACTCACATGGACTACTTTTATGATATTTTTATGCTACTTTTTTAGAAGTATAAATCTCCTTTCATTCACTTATTTATTTTTATTTTTTTGTGGAATATTTCATATATGAACCTATTCAATATTCTAATTCTCAGTACTCAGTACAACTTCAACTATCATGCAGTGGTTCTGCAGCCCATCATCTTACACCCTGTGTCTGCATGTCAGTCACAGTCACCACACAGACAATCAATTTGCCCTTCTTTTCCAACGTCTCTCTCTCTCTCTCTCTCTCTCTCTCTCTCTCTCTCTCTCTCTCTCTCTCTCTTGTTTTTGGTTCAAGTGCCCCAGTTATGAAACCGCGTACATCCCACTCAGTCAGAGGTTTGAGCTCCTGCTCCCTCCCACAGGGTATGTACCAATATGCACGGAGCACATTTTCACAGATGCCATCAGAGAACAAGCATATGAATTACCAGGCAGCCTGCCATCTTTGAGTTCAGACAGAATGGCATTAATACCAGATGAAGAGCCCAAACAACAACAGCACAACAACATGAAAGCCCAAAACAACTGGGACCAGGTAAAGGTTTCATCATTTTATATATTAATGTCTTGATTAACAAAGACTCCAAACTCAGCTCTCTCTCTCCCACACACACACACACACACACGTTCTCGCTCTCCCTTTCCCCCAAAAGTTGTGACACCATTGAAACTACAGGCAGACTTAAGGGACTCTGTGAAAAAGCATCCTGTCAGCAGTCACGTTACGATTAATAAAATATATGCCACTGTTGACCATGACTTATTCAAGAGCTATTATAAATTCATGCCTACAATTAAAGAAAACACAATCATTTTAAAATTGAATGGCAATAAATATTAGTATTACCCAATTAAGTCACAATTAATTCTAAGCAGGCTGATAAGCGGCAAATGAACACTACAATTAAAAGATGCACGTACAAATGGAATGAAAAGGAGAATTATAATGTCCATAGCATCTGACACAATGGAAATGTGATGAGAATATGAGCTAGATGGACAAAGGAGAAATATAAAGGGAAAATATATAGTGTCTTTTTTATATTTTTTAAGTACACTTGTCAATTAGGACAGACTACTTCTTCTATGTTCCATGTGAGAATAATACTCAGTTTATAAAAATAAACCATTTCTGATAGTATAGTGAAGTATGACAAAATATTAAAAGATATAAATTTGAAAATACTCCAGGAATCCAAGATTTTCATCTTTAAAGATATATGATATATGATGATGTGGCACGATACAATATATTAAATGATATGATAATGGTTCAAAAGGGGTCAGTAAATTTGATCTTTTTTTTTTCTTTTTAAGAAATAAATAGCCTACTTATATTAAACAAGTATGCATTAAATTGATCAAAAGTTTCAGTAAAGACATTTACATTGTATAGTTCAAATAATCACTGTTTCCTTTGAACTTTTTATTCATCAAAGAATAAAAGAAGAAAAATAAATTACAGTTTCCACACAAATATGATTTTAGTTATATACTGCTGGAATTGTGATAATAATAATAATAATAATAATAATAATAATAATAATAATAATAATAATAATAAGACATGATTGTTGAACATCAATTCAGCATATTAGAATGATTTCTGAAGGATCATGTGACACCGAAGACTCGAGTAATGTTACAGGAATAAATTTAATACATTTTAAATTATATATTAAAACAGAAAACAATTATTTGAAATTGCAATAATATATCACAATATTACTGTTTTTACAGATTATATATATATATATATATATATATATATATATATATATATATATATATATATATATATATATATATATATATATAATTTTTTTAATCAAATACATGTAATGTTTGTCAAACCTTTTAACAGTTTCAACTCTCTCTCTCTCTCTCTCTCTCTCTCTCTCTGTGTGTGTGTGTGTGTGTGTGTGCATATAAAAACTTTAATTCTTGACTAAAAAATGTGATGAAATGTGATGAACTATTATACCTCAACCATTGCTATCTGCCAAAAACTGTTTTTAACACGTAATGATGCACATAATACATCAGCTGATTCCATTAACACATTTAATTAAATTAACATACACCATGAGATACGAAAGCAACAAAACAATGAATGCTATTTAAATAAATATCAACCAGTGAAACCCCCTACAAGTTATCAGAGAGTGCTAATCAAACCTCGCATTCAGGGATAAACCTCAGTCTCTTAACACAACCTGATAAAGCAGCTGTAATGAAGAGGCACTAGCACTGCTATACAAAACATCATCATGGCCCGGTGAGTTTCAATGATATTCAGGTCAGTGTTGTATTAGAATCAAGTACAGTTGCTGTATCAGCTTATTAAGGTGCCTGTTTGCAGTACTGATAGCAGCCTTCCTGCACTTAGACCCCATATTGATAATGGCCCATTTTCCTCGACATATAGGTTGCATAATGGACAGTGATGTAGTCAACCAGGAACTTTGTTTTATACAAGCTTGTTGTTCTAATCGACCTTCTTGAAATCACTCTGCCAGGGCACATAATGAAAAAGTATCCAAAATAGCTTCAATCTCTGTAAGGCTGGTAAAGCAGACTTGAACCCAGGACTTACGTGGGCTTTCATGTCCACACAAGCAATCGCAATCTCCCCTGAGTCCGACCACCCACACTGTGATATTTCGGGCGTAGAAAGTTCAAGAGATATCTGGCTCTCAATCCCACCACCGTCCCCCACACCCTCTCCTGCATAGCTGTCAGTATGGCATTTGAAGGAAGGGACCGGTAGGTGAGTTTGTCATTTGGGAGAAGGTTACGACTCGGCGGCAGGAGTTCTGTCAGTGAAACGACAAAGATCGAGGGAGAGAATGAAGGCAAACCTCAGGAGAGGGTTCGTTGTTCCTCCTGATGCTCCCTGAGCTCGGGTCGACTGTAGACAGTCAGGCAGGCTGTGCCTCAATGAGCGCTGGTGTTTCCTTTGGGGCCCCCCTCCCGGCTGAGGGGGGAGGTGGAGAATTGCAATCCCACCCCGTCAAAGTGCTCTCTCTTAAACACTCACGTACACACACGTACACACACACACACACACACAGCAACTCTCTACAGGAAAAGCTAGAGACAGAATGCGCAGCCCCTTCACAGCAGCTCTGGTGCATCGCGGTGTCCAAATGGGATCTTGCTCTACACTTTGATAGTTGGTTAATTACTCATATGATACCACACAGATGTCTGGGGGGCTCTAGCCGAAACCTCGTCTCACTAACTCACTGACTGACTGACGGGATCCTGGGGAAGGCAGACATTTAAGGAGCGGTAGGTGAAAAACCATGAGGCATTTATAATTCATAAGTGTAACAGTTTGCGTGCCGTTAAGGATCCCTTTAGTGCCTAGCTGATGCTAAACTAGGATGCTACTTGAAGGGCTGTCTACTAAATAGTTCCTTGTGTACCAGGTGGTTGCGGGGACTTTGAACAGGAAACACATCTTGGCTCAGAAGTGTTCCTTTGCTGTCAAGATAATGAAAAGGGGGTTTCAAATGATTCCAAACAAGATGAGAGTTGATGAACTTTTCTCACTTGTGATTCTCCTGTACGAATAGGCTATGTTTATTACGCATTGATTTAACTTATCTGAAAGACATTCAAATCATTTCTTTGTTATTAAAATAATAATAATAATAATAATAATAATACAGACATTTTAATGTTCTTCTTACCATAAGTGATTCAATTAGTCAAAATACGAAGCTTTAAGTTATTGGAAAATTTGGTAACACTACAATAAGGTCATGTTAGTTCATTTGTAACGGCATTTATTCATCTTTGTTAGCATCATAACTGTTCATGTTAGCTTTTAATAATGTATAAAAAAAATTGCAATTTACATTGATAGTAGTAAATGCCTTTTAAGATTTTTTTTTTTATTATTATTATTATTGTTAGTTCTTGCCAACTAATTAAGTTCATTATTATTAACAAACAGAGCCGAATTGTTACCAAAAATATATCCGATTGATTTAAAACCTTGTAATTGTTGGTCTGTTCTTGATTTCCTATTGTGAAATTCCAAGACAGCTTTATTAAGTTTGGGGGAACTGCCTTTATGAATGCCAAATGCAAACCAGAGCGGGAATGCATGTTGAGGAAACCAAAGTGATGAAAGCTGTGCAGCGGGCGCTTTTTAAAAATTACAAATGAAAAAAACAAAAGCTTGATGCTGTGCCACTAGCTCCATGCCAGCACTGATGGGTACTTGCCGGGAACGACAGGAAAGGCAACGTCTCGTCCCCGTAGCATGACAGTAACTCGTACTGGCACTCTCCATCTGTGCCCCTCCACTAAATCCCTTTTGAAGTCGTGTTGAAGTTTTGCAGACCTAGTGTTATACGTTTAAGTAATTCTCTTTGATTTTGTTTTATTCTGAGGCCTGCGTCGCTTGTCTCTTTATTTTGTGTGCTTGAGCTGCGACAAACTGAACTTTAACTTGCTTTACGACATGGTTTTGATGTCCATCCTGTTGTTTCCTATCCCACAGCTGTGCTAAATAGCCATAATCAGGCTCATATCACCTCATCTGGAACTCAAAGAGCGAACTGCATTCCGCAATGGGCATTATGAGGCTACAACTGTTTTTGCTAATGGCCGTCCTGGCCACTGTTGGAATATGTCACATTAATGGAACAGAGGAAGTCCTTCAAAACTTTACCACCTCCAGAACCAATGTGCATAAAGTTCCCCTGCCTAAAACCAGAAATAACAATACCAGACCTCCATCCTGCAAGGACCCCACTTTCATCAAGCGCTATTTTAAATATATTAACACAATTATTTCCTGTGCTGTGTTTGTGGTGGGAATGGTGGGTAATGCCACCTTGCTGAAGATTATTTACCAAAACAAGTGTATGAGGAATGGACCCAACGCCCTCATTGCCAGTCTGGCTCTTGGAGATCTCATCTACATCACCATAGACATCCCTATCACTGTCTACAAGGTAGGCACAGATCGCTTTCTCTTTATTATTTTCCATTGGAAGGAAGCATGACATCATGTTGCTCTCAGAGGTTACTTTTCACAAAGCCTATAGGGCACTATACACAAAAAGAGTACACGAGCACAGGAAGGGAGAATGAGCTGGCAGAGGAAGTTGGGAGGGGACTTCGATGAACCGGGCAGGGGCGTATGTACGGTCATCCAGAGTTTATCTCTAGGGCCGTCCTATTACGGTTAGTGAGGGCTCCGTGATGAGTGCAGCAGGGATATGGCCTGATGAATAAATAAAATAAACAGGGGACTGAAGGGCTGCCATCCAAACGAATAGTCCTGTTCTGACTAGTGCTTCATCACTAGCCAAAGTTCGTCAGTGAACACATTACTTGACAGAGAACAGAGGCCTGTGTTAGCAGCTCGGTCAATGATTTTAATGTATTTATCCAAAAACTGATGAAATATGCAATTCAGATATACTGTACAATGATTTCAATAAGCTTCTTCACTAAATAGCATATTTTGAATTTTTTCATTAAAAATACCATTCTGATATTGCAAATAAGAAGCAAGCCTCATAATAAAAAAAAAAAAAAAAAAATGGTTAAAAAATATCTTTTTTTTAATTTATTTTTTAAATGGAATAAAAGAACATTTCAACAAAACTGCTTTGTTGCTTAATAAAAATAAATTTGTTTCAATATTTAAAAAACATGTGTTCCATGCAACAAGCAAAAAAAAAAAAAAAAAAATTTAATAAATTAAAAACAACATAAAACAGGAAATTATATCATACAGGACCCCTGTGCATCCTCGTGACTGTGTGACATGGTATAATTATCCAAAAAATTTAAGATAATATAACTTTTTATGACAATGTACAGTTAGTTCATTTTGTAAAATGTCATGTTGTGTGACATTTACGAATGAATAATAATAGTAATACAAGATATTTAAAAGGAAAAAGAAAAAAAAGGGATACTCCATCCCAAAATGAAAATTTTGTCATTATTCACTTACCCTCATGTCGTTCCAAACCCTGTAAAATGTTCATTCGTCTTCGGAACACAATTTAAGATATTTTGGATTAAAACTGTTAGTTCAATCAGCACCACTTCCGTATATTTAATGACAATTATAATTGCATACAGTTAGAGGAGGGAGTTAATTGCAAGCAGCAATGCGATGGAGAGACACTGAATAATGGGAATTTAAATAGACCGCAGGCGATAGGTGTCAAGACTGGATTGGTAAACGTCAGGAACAGCTGACTGTCAGCTGATGCAAGCATGACTAACATGACCTGAATGAACTAACGCGAAGCTCGATGCTTGAGACTGCCCCATAGACTGTTAACCTGTTAAATGTCACCCCGTCCCGTATACGGGACACCTACGTTGACTATACTATATTACAATCAAATTTAATCTAATCTTGACAAACTATATATCGCTGGAAAGGTCTAAGACTCCCAAATATATATTATATCAATATTTTTTGTTAAAAATTATTTAGGAAAAGTAATAGATCAATTTATGACAAGAGTGCACCCTCAGAAATCTACATTACAAAAGGAGTTTTGACCTTTGTTTAAAAAAAAGACTTCCTTGTTGCCTTTTTCTCTATCACATTTTAGAAATCATCAGAAGTTATATATCACTTGAAAACATAAAATCTCAAAATTCATCCTTTAAAACCCATTTTAAAATCAGACATTGCATCACCATGTAAATGGCACATCAAAATCATGTTACAAAATGTTTTCAGTCATGAAATATAAAAATTTTGGTTTGTATCATGCACATTCAAGTCTATCTTCAAAAACGTGAGTGACAGTTATCAGGAAACAACAGTGGCAAGGTCCAGGAAAGTATGAAAGCATCGTCAGAATAGAAAAGATTTTTGCCATCAGTGAATCAACGACGAGAATACTTTTTGTACACACAGAAAACAAAAATAATGACTTTATTCAACAATTCCTCTCCACTGTGTCTCTTCAAATCATATTGAAGATATGGCCTATCACCATTTTGGCAAATCTGAGCTGTACGCAGATGACGTACCCTCTTCTGTATCAGCTGTGCCACAAGAATATGTTTTTTTTTATGTGTATTTACGCTTTGGTTTGAAAGCAAACAAAGCATCGGTGCAGCACAGACCGTACCCCATTTGTGTATTTTTTTTTACAAGCATGAATACAAAGAGTGCATTTCTAAAAACTTGAAAATATTGTTAAAACTCTTAAAACAATGTTTTAAACTAGTGTTTTTTTTTTTCTTTATCTGTTTACTCTCAATCCTATCTGTAGTCTTTCTTCACAATTTATAAAGTGAAAATGCGAGTTTAGCACTGAATGTTTGTCTTCCGATTTTCAGCATCCATAAAGTCAGCTATTATGTTTTACAAAATGTATTTTGAAAGAGACTTCAACAGGATATTGGGTGGAGATTTCAGATGAAAATGATCTTCAATGTTGCTTTACTAGGATGGAAGGTTTCAAGTGAAAGTTCATATGAAAAACATCAAATTTTAAACCGGAAGTTTGGTATTTAGCATGACTTGTTTTGTGACGCACTGAGTCGTTTGCACTCCAGACTTCCAATATACATCAAAAAAACATACAAACACACTTCTCCAGCTGTGCCACTGATTAAACTATGCACTCCTCATACAAACAGGGCCAGGATACACCCATGCCAAGCTTCCTTTCTAAACCTGAGAATAACCCACATACTTTTCCTGTTTAACAAAAGGCAAGGTCCTCTCAGAGAGCCTTGTCAAGTCCACTTAAATGATGAGACTTTGCAGAAGTCCAAACCAGCAAAGAAAAAAAACATCTGATGACGCAAATGTCATTACAAAAAAGGGGTACACTTCAAAAAAGGAGACAGGAGGTTTTTGTTTTCAACACTACTGGACCCTTGCAAGGTGAGGACAAGCAAAAGTATTCAATGACCAAGGAAGTGCCTGGGCTGATATACAAGCAACCAATGAAACGGCTTCATTTCATCAAGACAAGATGTGGCCTTTAAGGAAAAACAGGATCAGAGAGCAAAAACTGAAAATCTGCTCTTTAATTAAGCGAATTCCAGAAATCTAGACTGCTTTGGTTAAACATCTCCATTTCTTTCTTTCTTTATAAATAAATGTCTGGACATAAGCACTTAAAATAAATGAGAACATGTTACTCAGATCATCCCAATGCATTATATTCTACTAGAGTGAAAGATTATCTTGGTCATATGGTTGAGGAATAATAGTCATGAATGATCTATTTTTCTTGCAGCTACTTCTCGGAAAATGGCCATTTGATGACAGCTCTTTTGGACTCTTCCTGTGTAAACTGGTGCCTTTCCTCCAGAAAGCATCTGTTGGGATTACAGTACTCAATCTGTGTGCTTTGAGTGTGGACAGGTAAATCACAGCTTCACTATTTTGATGTCAATGTGTACATGATTAAAAATTGCCGACATACTGTATAATTATATCTATAATCTAAAACATTGGTTCTTGACAGACCTGCATCAGGACACATTGATTAGTGAGCCATTAAAAAGGTTGGGGAGCTCCAGAAATGGGTTCAAATCAAAACAAAACAAAACAAAAGACAAAAGGTAAACAAAACAAAAGGCAAAGGAAAACAAAACAAAAGGCAAAGGAAAACCAAACAAAAGGCAAAGGAAAACAAAACAAAACAAAAGGCAAAGGAAAACCAAACAAAAGGCAAAGGAAAACAAAGCAAAGCGAAGTAAAACACAACACAACAAAAAACAAATACAAAGTTGAAATACTGACCAGTTTCAGTATTTTGTTATTCTAAAGCTCATTAACTTTTTAGCCTTGTATAGTTTTTTTTTTTCAGATGCAGTTTTTCTCTAGAAACTCCTATATAATCCAATAAGGCTTGAAAATCCTTTTACCCATAAAACCTTCTCTAATTTGACCTTTAAACTTTGGGTCACACTGAGGTTCAGGTTCAGATTTCACTGCTGAGGTCTAAAAGTCAGGGATAGACAAAGGTCAGAAGCTAGGTTTAGGATTTTTGAATCCTACTCTATCTACCAAGCTATTTTGACTGATTTAGTCATTATAATACAAAAAAGGAATACTTTTTTTCCCCCACAATATTTGTCTCAGTAACAGTAACGTAATGTGAAATAGATCTGCAGTTGCATTCATTTTTAATTTTACAAAATGCAAAGAAGTCATCTATCAATTAACTTAAATTGTTATAATGTAAAAGTTTTGTGTGAGCCATAAAAAAAAATAATAATAATAATAATAATAATAATAATAATAAATAATAATAATAATAATAATAATAATAACAATAATAATAATAATAATAATGTCTTGGTACATTTAACCAAAAAAAAAAAACGAAAACCTTTTTTTATTTTCTAAAGCTCATTTTGGAAACTTTTTGCATTTTCTAATTTATTTGAGTTTTTCTTAAGATGGAGTTTTTCTACAGAAATTCATATATAAGCTTAGAAAATAAAGCTTGTAAACTCGCCCAAAAATAAATAAATAAACATTTAAAGCTGTATTTCCTGTATCATCGTAATCAGGGTGGTTCTCATGAAACCCATCTCAGGAAGCAGTGCATTTGCTTGTGGTTTCAGTGGAAAAGGCGGGACGTTAACTTGTCAAGTTTTTGTTTGAATCAGGGCACTTCCTCCAGTTTAAGGTCAGCTCTAATGGGCACCTCTCATTAGAAAGTATTTTCCTCATTAGGAGGCAGAAGCCACCTGCCCACCTCAGTTTAATCACTACCATAAAGAAGAAGAATGACTATCTTGTCATTTATGTTTATAGAATAAAACTAAACTAAGACATTATCCTTTTGCAAAGTTCAAGCCAGAATCTCAATATATAAATAAATAAATAAAACAATCTGACAAATTACCTCAACATAATGTGAGCTCCTTCTGATAAAAAAAAGACTATGTTTTATTCTTCCAGCCAGTATTATTTTTTCTTTTCTCTCTCTCTCTCTCTGTCTGAGCACAAGACGCTTTCATTGTCATCCAGCACTATAAAAGCAAATCTAAGCCACAAATGTCCAGCAGCCTGTCGCAATTTTTAAAGAATGAATCACTTGAATCAAACGTCTGGCCTTAATTTCACAACAGCACGGCTGCTTTCAATTAGTTTGTGAATCATGCCGAGGAAATGTTCAGCACAACTCGTCCGATTCGTGTTCCCCATGTTGTGTAAGCTTACATATCATGTCTTTCTCATCCGTCTGAGTGTTAGCAAAGTGGATACATCTCCACTTAGTGAAATATAAATGCCCCATTGTTGTTAAACAGGAATATTCAAATGGGTCATAAAAAAAAGATATTGTTACGTATAAAATCTTGATGCACCGTTTAACAGAAAAAAAACCACAAGAGGAAAGAAAGATATTAATGAAACAAACAAGCAAACAGCAGCCAGGCAAACCAGTGACTTTATCCAAACAAACAGCTGAAGTATATCTGTGAGCATTTTAATAATATGAATATTAAAATGCAAAGCAGTCGTTTCATTAATCTTAGATCAACCTTTAAGCACATTGCAACTCTAAACTAGTAGCTCAATGTTGCCACAGCTGCACAGCGTTATAAAAGCTTTCCCACGCGATAGGAATCTGATCAGTCAAGCTTCACAGGTGTTGACGTAAAAAAAAAAAAAAAAAAAAAGATGGTGTTGAAGACTCCACATTCTTCTCTGAGGTCATTCACAGAAATGTTTAGTGCACATGAAGTGGGGCTTCAATGATATGTGTTTGTTTTGAAACAGATGTGCAGTGGTCTGAGAGTTTTGTTAACGGTTGTATCTTTTGTGGCTCAGGTACAGGGCTGTAGCATCTTGGAGCAGGGTGCAGGGGGTCGGCGTCCCCCTCTTCACTGCCATTGAGATCATCTCCATCTGGGTCATTTCCATCATCTTGGCTGTACCAGAGGCAGTGGTCTTCGACATGGTCACCTTTAACTACAGCAACCAAACCTACCACACTTGCATGCTCAAGCCTGAAACTACACTGATGGAGGTACGCTCCAAACGGATGGATATCATGCAGACATCTTTCCCCTCATTCACATAAACTCTCCAACACTTTGTAATAAACAGTGCATCCTGTCCAGCTGACCCCGAGCAGGATGCCATGCACTATTTCTATGATCTTTTACAAACTTTGCCAAAACAATGGACAATACGTGGGGATAAACGTAAAAACCATGCCTTGGTTTTCCTCAGTTGCTCCATGCAGGTGATATCTGGAGATTTCTTTTTCTCTGTTCGTTCCAAAGAAACAAATTGATAACAGACCATGAGTGCAATTACTGGCTGATGTATCTCTCTCAAGCAGAGCCATATGTGTGGATGAGAAAAAGAGTTCATTCTCTCATATGAACCCCGCCATTAATCACAGAAACAACAGACACAGACGAGACTCAATACAGCACAATTCAATTCTAAAAAAAAAAAAAAAAAATATTAACATTGTGTTGAGGTCACTTTGTGTACCCTTTTTTTTTTTTAAGATCATTTTTACACAATAAACCTAGTAAGGTGGTCAGGACACCATGCAAAATGATTTTCTCCTAAAATAAAGAAGAAGATGAAGAAGTTGTTTCTATTACTTTTCATGGACTAGTTAGCTAATATATACAACAGTTCAAAAGTTTGGGGTCAGTAATATTTTTACTGAACTCAGCTAAAAATCTTATTAGAGTAGTGTATTGCATATTTACCAAGCATTAGGTCTCTTTATTGCTATTACCTCTTTATTTTTCTTAGTGGTTCAATGCTCTTCTGGCTTCTAAACATCCATCAAAGGTCCAAGCTCACTATTAAATCCATGTTGAGATTTACTCCTGCAAATTAACTATTTTAAATAAAGTTGGCATAAAAATTGGTTTTATCATATTAAGGGGATTAAACATTTTTTGTCACAACTCAGCCCTTTTCTACATTAATTGCATGACACATTAACTGTTTGTTTACTTTAGATGTGATGGATATTGTATGTGTTTTATCTTCTTTCAGTTCTATGTCCGTTGGAAAGACTGGTGGTTATTCGGCATTTACTTCTGTGTGCCACTGGCCTGCACAGCTATTTTCTATACTCTCATGACATTTGAAATGCTCAACCGCAGAAATGGAGGCCTTCGGATCGTCCTCAGCGAACACCTTAAACAGGTAAGTCCTCTTTAATACTAATGATTATAAACTTCCAAGTTTGCATGATAAAAACACTATTAATACTGAACAATAAAAGTTTTTGCATTTACACTGTATTATTGTCCTTATGAACATTTACATGATATCTTGTCTTGTATGCACTATTGTGGGTAAAGCCTTTAAGTTTGAATGTGAGAGTATGTTATAGCTGAATACACAGCTGTTCTAATGGCTTGTTTATGCTCTGCAGCGGCGTGAAGTGGCTAAAGCAGTCTTCTGTTTAGTGCTGATCTTCGCTCTTTGCTGGTTCCCTCTTCATCTCAGTAGACTGTTGAAGAAAATGGTTTATGATCAAAATGATGAAAGTCGTTGTGACCTATTAAAGTGAGTGAGCCTTTGCCAATTTGACTCTTAACATTGAGTGGACTGATTTATTATATACCTTAAGTACCTGTGCTGCTTGTGCAAAAGTTATGGCTTGCACTCTAAAGTGTATGTGTTCATAAGTTTACATACCCCTTGGAGACAGTAAATTTTGTAGCAATAAAAAAACAGTAAGTAAATAAAATCATAAAAAGTAAATATTTTAAATCACACACACACACACACACACACACACACACACAAACATATATATATATATTTTATTTATTTTTTTAGTTTTTTTTTTTAGGTTTTATGATCTTTCTTAGTAAAAAAAAAAAAATAGAAAAAAAATATAGATTATGCAAAGAGTATGTAAACTCGGAAGTTGAATTTGGAATGCAACAAAACTAAATAAATGTCCAAACTTTCAGCTTCCTGTTGATCATGGATTATTTGGGCATTAACTTGGCCACTGTGAACTCCTGCATCAACCCCATCATCCTCTATTTTGTGAGCAAGAAGTTCAAGAATTGCTTTAAGGTGAGTTTAAAATGGCTTTCTGCTTCCTTCATTTGCCTGCCACTGCAAACAGACTCAAACCACTGTTCCTAAACGTATTTCCTTGTGTCTTCGCAAAACCTGAAGACAGAACAAAATTTGCAACAGAACAATCTATCAGCAAATTATGTTTGAATTACAGAGACAGATGTTTAGGGTCCTGTGAGTCATTCTCAGAGAGAGATAAGCAATGCCCGGCCCATACTGAGTGAGGTTTACCGACAATGATGTCAGACCCTAAGTAGGCTCCTTCTGAGTAATGAGGATGATCACAAAGATACAGTGCAACTGAAGTGTTTGTGCGATGAAGCAAAACAACAAAAACAACTCAAAGTTCATGGGCCTAAATACAAGAAAGCTGACAATTTGTGCAAGACATGGTGTGGATCCAAAAGAAATATTCAAAGCTGATTTACTATGGGCCAAACTTAGAGCTGCAGATAAGAAATACTGATTTATTTAATTCACCTCTAACACAATACAATGTGTACTACTTAAAATCTAAACCAGGCTCATTAGAAAACTGTCCCGGTAGCAACCTTTTTGTAAAATATTGTAGCAGATTGCTTCTTGCATGTTTCATGGAGCTTTCAAATGGAAATGCCCAGTTAGTTGCGCCAAACAGCATGCTTAAACATGTCTCTGAAACAGATGAATGTAAATCTTATTAACTTTTTATTCTGATGGCCCTTCTATGCATCACAGCAGTTTTAAAGCGTAATATCCGGTGAATGGCGCTAAAAGACCAATGCTTTATCAAGTTTGAAAATAACACATCACCAACCATAATCTTAACAGTGTTAACAAAAGTAAACGTTAGATTAAAATGCATTTGCTAAAGCAACCATGTCATTTTAGCTTTCCTATATAATTCTTTAAGCTGTTTTATCAGGCGTCGCGACTTGTATTTTATATCACTCATATCCGAGGATTCCGAATAAAAAATGCAATGCTTTACCGGGTGAGCTATCGAGCAAGTTTACTATGTCAGAAAAGCCATACATATGGAGCTGGTGATATAATACTACAGTAAAATGTATTGGTTTACAAATCATGCACTCATGTTGGTACAATCAAATTATTTTTCGTTGTTCTTTATCATTGCAGTCATGCTTGTGCTGTTGGTGTTACACCAAGAACCAGGTGTCCAGCTCAGGCCCAATGAATGGCACTAGCATTCAATGCAAAAACCATGAGCCCGGCAACCTCATTACTGACAGAAGCATCCGCAAATACAGCGATTGAGAGGTGAAGGACTCACTCCAGTCAGCCTACATGCTTTAAACGCATTATAGAAGCAGACATCATCCAGTGTCAAACTTTGAGATGGAAAACATTGTAACTATTTTTATGAAACTAAAGTTCCTGTGCTCTGCACAGTATCAGGCTGTTTTTATATATAGCATCAGACCAGACAATGGACCTGATATATAAGAGCTACAGCAGCTGTTCCTTTTGAAGTGAGCTGTGTGAGAAGTTGTGGGAGTGAAGACCACCAGCAACAGGATGCAGCTGAACCTAACAGCCACCAATTAACCTTCATCAGGAGCTGGACATGTTTTCCTTATGACAACGCTGAACTATGAGCATGCTCTGGATGGTCACTGTCCGACGTTAAAGGAAGTTACTTAAAGGAAGGGTGAAGTGGTCAATCTGTGTTTTCTGTGTTCCTACCTACAAGCTTTGCCAAAGAAACTCCCTGCATGCCTTTATTTAGTTGTTAAGTGAATCATAATGTGCGCTGGACGACACCTCTGTTTATTTAGTGGGGTAGGAAGATAATGAATATATGCCTTTGTGTTTGAATTTCAAATTAAGTTTATTGTGTATATGCTTGTTTAAGATTAAATTAGAATTAAAGAATTAAATTAAAAATTCTAACCATGAACATAAGACAGCAACTGTGAAATGAACCAGCTGGGTTTAGTTCCAGCAATAAGGAGGCAAATAAAACTTGGACCTTGCTGGGATTTAAGAGTAATTTCTAGGAATGCATCCAACTGCAACAAATGCTGTGTTATAGGGTAAAGAAAGGGAAAAAAAGAGCATAAGGGCGCGGGAAAAACGGCCCTTCTGTAATCAAAACAAAAACGTCCAAGAGATACAAACATATCTTTGCCTTTTTTTTTGACACTGTGAATTTTTTTTCTGTGTAGAGAGCTCATACATGCTATTAATCTTGCATAAATTAATATTATTAATATTAAATAGCCTCAGTATTTGTATATCATCTGTATTTTAAGTTGAAATATTTATTGTTGTAGGTTGTAGGAAAAAAAGTTTGGGGTCAGTAAGATTTTTCCCAATGTTTTTCTTCAGGAAATAAAGATGCATTAAACGGATCAAAAGTGACAGTAAAAACATTCAACATGTTATAAAAGATGTTTCTTTCAAATAAATGCTGAACTTTACATTTCAGCTGAAAATTGCATTTTTTTCAAATTCAAATAGAGAGCTATTCAGAATTGTAATACTATTTATGAAGATGAAGTTTTTTTCTAAAATCAAACTACAAAAAAATCTTACTGGCCCCACATTTTTGAATGGTCGTGTATATGGAATGTTATGCAATCAATTTTCTTCTTTATGTATTTTGAAACTAATATGAATGAAATTATACACATTCTGACAAAGACCTATATGGGTCTTGTTAATTTGGCTTGCTGGTGAATATAAAAAAGAAGAGGTCATTTCTGTAATGAAATTTGATGTCACAGATTATCCATATGTTACATATGTGCTGGTCTTCAACACCACCACTGAGTGAGGAATGCTGCACATTTATATCAATTCAAACGTATTATAGCACTATAACAACCAAACAGCTCTGTTTACACTATATGTAATGCAGTACAGTGAATAAACTATAGTTTATTTTACATATCATGAATGACTGGTTAAAACAACACTTTTATTTTTTTTACTCATAGATTGTTATAGCATCAGTTCAGTTTTCTAGATAAGCTGCTACTTGTTTTTAAGAGTATTGGACCAGACTATCGATTCTACCACTTAAAGCAATGTTATCTTATCTCTAAGTGTTATGGAGTTTCAGTGTTAGAAGAAGAAAGGTGCCTTGTGACAGCTGTCTGTTTTCGGCCTGGGAAGAAGCTTCAGTTTGCGAGTGCTTTGTGATGGACTTTGACCCAACAGGCAACACGGCCCCTCCGGGTCACCGGTGTCACCCAGAGGATGTGAACGGGGCACACTAGAGGATCAGATGTAAACTGTGGAGCTATTACCGTCATCTGTCTGCGATGTCAGTTTAGAAAGTGTTTATTTGGACAAAAGTACTGGTTTGGACAAATAAATGTGTTTTTTATTTGCTTGTGTGGATTCTTCTAAGTAAATAAAGAAGTGTATATAACGGAGAGGGCGCTTATTTATAAGCACAATAGACACAATTGTTGGTCTGCTCTCAGACATGATTCCTCTGAAAAAGAACATAATTTGTTTAATGCAGAGTTTAATGCACTAACAGTTACACATTTCTGCTATTTATTTTTTTTTTTTTTTTGACTGATATATTGCAACACAATGTTCTAAGCTGAATATAAACCTACTCCACCAGCCAAAACAAGCACGGACTTAATAATTTAATAATTTGAAAATGTCTTTTTGTTTGTTTTAAGACATTCTTTATCACATATGAAATAGATATTGAATTTGGAAGAAAGGGACAAGTCTGCTTTGAGACTCTCGTCAAATTATTCAAATCACGTTAATGGGAAAATATATGACTTATCATCTGAGGTCTGAGATATTCTTTCTCATGCATATGAAACTGCCTTCAGGGAGAAGGAGGAATGGTTTTAGGAATTTGGTGGGAACCTCTGCGCTCGCCAAGGAAGAAGCAAATGAAGCTCAAAGGCAACTAAAACGGCCAAAAAAAAAAAAAAAATGTGAGTGCAATATGCACTAGTCAACATTTGAAGTGGATCAAAAACTTTGATCAAAGTTGTTCTAAAACCTGAAACAAACTGTGTTCTTGTCCCCCCTTTTTCAGAATGTGTGTGCTTTTTTTGCGCAAGGAAATAACATTTGAAGTATTTATTCACTAAAAATCATCCTTATAGCTTAGACTTTACTCTTTTAAAAAGTATAATATAATACAACATAATATATAAAATAATTTAAGATCCTTTATAATACTTTAAACTGCCTTCAGTTAAAGTCTTTTAAGAAAGCACAAATGTTCTAAGGAAAAAACAGCATTATATTGTAGCTCTCTAAGGCCAAACGCTCCATTACAATCAAACAGAGATAAACTTTGGCTGTATCTGTGCTCCACCATGAATTATATTAATAACACATTTCTGATATTACATAACACCACTGATATTATACTTAAAAGGTAAGAAACCAACGGCATTTGGATCAAATCTGTGGACAAATGAGTCTTAACTGTGAGAGCATGCAGTGCGGTCAGCTCTATTTATGAGCATGAGGTAACCTTATCTGTCACGCAAGAGATTTCAAAATCAATCAAAAACTAATACAAAATAGTGAGAGCAGTTACACATATAAAGCTTTGTTCATCACATATAAGCGCGTAAAGGTTATTTCCTAACAGTATTTGATTTAATTGACTGCTACTGAGGATTGGATAGACTCATTTGTGCACAATATCTGTCATAAATATTTGACTTATTTTCTGTCCTGAGGATATCCATCTGAAATTCATGAAGATCAAAATTCACACATGTACAAAGACATAAAGCCGTGAACCACGTTCCACTCTCTTCATTTAGCCCAATATGTACTGATGCCTAAATTACACCCAAAGCAACACAGAAGCAGAATTCTCCTGCTGGGAGTCAAATGAGATGTGGACGTCACTCGGCGTTTAAACTTTAAACGTGTATCTGATTTTCTCAAGCACACCGCCTGTTTGTCTTCCCTGCCCCGACATGGCAGAGTCCCGCATGCCATTTTGCAGCGCTATCCCTCCAAGTCATCCAACAAGACGCTCACATGAGTGTGGCAAGAGCGATTTCTAATTTATAAAAGCCAAAAGGATCGATTCAATATTCATGAACAATCTGTCCCATCACAATGAGCCATTTCTGTAACCGGGGGACATTATGATGACAGAGCAGCGACATAAAGGAAAAGTTCTGCCTCCTGCTTCATAGCAGTCCACAAACAATGTGTTGATGCAGTTCGTTCCTTCCTAGATCTAAAAAAATAAATAAAAAAAATAGTTTTGAGTTTTACAGGTCAAGCTCCTGCCTCTGCTTTCATCATGGAAAGTCCAAGCTGTAGCTGATTTTCCATGTAAAAGACCTTTTAACTTGTCTTCCACATTTGGTGGGTAATTGAAACAACAGTGGAGCTGCTCGTATGTCTTTTGCGAGACTGCTGGATCTGACAAGGGGAGACTGTTTACAATCAGGCCTAATAACATCTGTAAATTTAAGCTATTGCACACTCAAGGTTATTTACAATTGAATTATTAAATAAATGTATAAACTGCATAAACTAAATATATCTTTTTTTTTTCAGGAAAAAGGGGAAATGTGTATTAACTCCTGTTTTATATCCATGCACAAGCTTACAATAGCTGGGTTCTGTGCAGTGTTACTCTTCACTGCTGGATACAAACACAATGTACATTCGTGCTGATATCGCATTTGTCGTAATTAGTTTAGTACGGGGGAAAAAATACAACTTTTTCATCACACCCCAGGAATCTTAATTAGAAACAGTAATTTGAGGACTGTTCTGTTGTTCAGGAAAGCGCATTCTTCCTGTTAAAAAAAGGAAACCGTCTTAGAGACATTGCTGGCTTTTGTTCAGGAACACTTTATATGGAATATAGAGCGAATGGATTATTTGGATAACCCTGCATGAAAAGTGTTAACAGGCACTGCCATCTAGTGAACCGCCTTCAGCCTGAGCACTTTCACCTTTTTTTTTCCGCACAAGACTTCCACATGTTCTTAGGGTAGTCCTAAAGAAAGTTTAAATGTTATACGTAAGTTTATATATGTATTAATCTTATACTATTACTAATCTTTTCTCACGAAGTACAAATTTAAGTAATTTTTTGTTAAAAGACTCTCCTAAATAGCATGTACACTTCAACAAACTTAAAGGGAGAGAAAAAAAAGGCAACAAAACATCACAAAAGTGGTCTAAAGACCAGGCAAAGGAAGGGTTACATAAGGTGCACACATGCTAAGTGATGATGAATATTAACTTTCCACAAAATAGTTAATCTCTTTGTAAAAATAGAACAATACGAATAAAAACAATACAAAAATAGCTGCATGAAAATCCAAGGAAATAAAGTAGGCTAGCCTACTAATTTCATGTCTAGTTATTAGGCCTACATGTATTTCCAATCATGTTGAATGACAGAAAATGTATCATTTAAATCAGCAAGCTCTTAATTTAATTTTATATACGGCATCACAAGCTTTTACCTTTATATTAATAAAATACTAGAAACATTATGGTTGATTATATGATGAGGATTGATGCCCACAAAAATGGGTCCAAATCTGTCTGTGCAGAACTAGGCATAGCCTACTATTCGCAACAAATTGAATTGGAAATGAATAAACTCAATATTCCTTTCCAATTATTTTTGCCCATTTAAAGTAATGTTTCATATAAGTTTAGCATTCTAAATTACAATATAGCAAATTAATGGTGGTAGGGGTTTCTATTAAGAGGCGTTTCTGTCATAACAAATAATTTTAACCTAAAGTTACTGTTTCTACACGCCAGTTTGTTGTTTCTCCGATCCGAGCGGTGGCGCTAAACGGTGAATATGTTTCACAAAACAGGAGAAGAACCCTGCTACGAGATCAACAGGAAGTTCTGACCAGCTTTGTTTATTACCTTCTCGCTCTCGCTCACTTTGTTTATTTTGGAAGTCAATGAAGTTTTGTGTGTGTATTTTGTAACATGATTTCTGCTATAAGATAATAAAATATTATCTTGCGCTAACTTTGTAATGGACGCTATTGCGAGCGGCTCTTGAACGTAACGTTAGTGATGTTTGTGGGATTGGGATGAATCAGCTGATTGTTTGACTCATGATTCATCAAGATCTCAGTCGTGTTTGTACGCGTCATATGCATCTAAACCAAGCCACGGGTGTTGAACTGCCGAGAACTTAATTCGGCTTCTCTCTGTGTAAAACTCCATAGGGTAATGTGAGAGCTCGGCAACAGCGGGAGAGATGCCGTGCACATGCGGGAACTGGAGGCGGTGGATCCGGCCTCTGGTGGTGCTGCTCTACATTCTGCTGCTCCTGGTGGTCCTTCCACTCTGTATATGGGAACTTCAGAAATCAGGGGTCAGAGGTCTTTTTAGAGTTGCATGCATTAAAGATTAAGCAGCTGACTTTCGAATGTGTTCATAAATGTTGTTAACTCTCTGTTGTTGTCCTAAAAAGTCTAATTTGTCCTGCAATGAAAACCATTTTGATTATAGTACAACAGGTCTAAACCTGAAAATGTGTTTTAATATGGTCCCAAAGATGTATTATTATAGAAAAGGAATTACTTAAATTGATTTATTGAATTACTAATTATATATTAATAGGTTAAGAAATGAAACTTTCTGACACGTTTTCTATCAATCATAATGGGATCTTAACATTTTGTTTTATAATAGCCTATCTGTATTTTTCAGCTGTCAGTAAATGAGCATTTTCTAATGTGAATTAAGTCAACTTTAAGCTGCGTAATATACTTCAGCGTCAGATAAGTGTTTTTATTGTTAACTAAAATAAGAACTATTACAATAGTTAAAAATTAAGATAAACATTCGAATAGAATAGAAATATTAGATGAAAAAATGAATTGAAAAAAGGTTATTTTTAAAAAATAAAACACAAACACAGCAAAATTACTAAAATTAAAATGAAAACTGATCGTTTATTCAAAATATAAATACACATAAGACCTGCCTGTAAAGCTACATGAAAAACTATGCACAAGTGCAGCTAGGGCAAAAGCTGCTGTAAATGCAAACGAGGCTCACACCAAATGTTGATTTCATTGAGTTAATAGTTAATAGATAAATAAAATTTATCTACGACATTATTATTGACAGCATCCTCGTTGTACAGCATTCTTACACAAGTGCCTACAACTTTTCTCAGTACTGTAGCTTTTCAGGTAGATCTCTTGAAGCATCTTGGAGACGTGGCCACAGTTTTTCTGGATTGAGTCAGTCTCAGTTTGTTCTGTTTCTTCATGTCATTCCACGCAGACTGGATGATCATCAGATCAGATCTCTGTTTGGAGCACTGGCTGTTGTCAGACCAAAATCACTGGATTATTAAAAATAATGGCAAAATGAATGTTTGGAAATGTAAACTGATATTTCCTACTGTCACACTACTGCAAAAGATAGAAAAAAACTTAATTTAAACAATTTTTAGCTGGTGAAAATATTGTTCTAAAAAAAAAACTCCACCACTGTATATAAGAGTCAAATTTGATTCACACAGGAAAAACATAGTATTTAAATAGTATTTGTGCTAGTTTAGACTATTCACATTGATGGTATTCCTTTTCTCCTTGTAATCTCATAGGTTAGTACTCCTAATAAGGCATGGTTCATCGCTGGGATATTTGTGTTTATGACTATACCCATCTCACTGTGGGGGATTTTGCAGCATCTAGTACACTACACACAACCGGAGCTGCAAAAACCTATTATCAGGTATTGTTGTATGGGACATTTTAATATCAAGTTGTTTTTTATGCAATATTCATTGACATTATCTTCAATTGTTTTGTCTGTTTCTCACATGTTCACATGTTTTTTCATACTCAGAATATTATGGATGGTTCCTATATACAGCCTGGATAGTGTGAGTATCATGTGATCACAATGATAGCTAAAATGTTGATATTTGAATCGCAAATAGCTTCTTTGATGTTTTGTCTCCAATTAAGTTTGCATTGAATTGAACACTGGCCTTTTTCTGTTCGACAATCAGTTAATGTGAGGCCTGATGTTGCAGATGCTTATGACTTGGATTGCTTTAAGAGTTGGACCAGAAAAGTGCTTTACTTGCCCAAACTCATGTGAATCCAATCGTTTTTTTTTTTTTTTTTTGCTGTAATTTGAATTTCTGTGCTCTTTATAAAAGTTCTCTTTACTCTTTGGTCTCTTATTCTGTTTTCACAGTGGATTGCATTGAAGTATCCCAACATTGCCATCTATGTAGACACATGTAGAGAGTGCTATGAGGCCTATGTCATCTACAACTTCATGACCTTCCTTCTCAACTTTTTGGGAAACCAGTATCCCAGTCTGGTGCTGATGCTGGAGGTGCAGGAGCAACAAAAGCATCTGCCCCCTCTTTGCTGCTGCCCTCCGTGGCCCATGGGAGAGTGAGTGTTTGCACAGACATGAATAGGATATGAAAGTGGGGCAGGATGTGGTATTTAATGCGTTTCTGTTGTTTGTATTACTAAAGGAGAAAGTCAAGACGTTATGGCTGAGGCTCTTATGTTGAGGGCCTCCATTACCTCTTTACCATCCTCTCCTTTGGGGCCCTCTTTAAAGCAGAGGATGGGAATAGAAAGTCTTTTGTTTAGATACAGCAGGAAGAGATTTCTTCTAAATTGCTTGCAGAGTGAACGCTCTCTTGAGGTTGTTGGCTGCTTTTAGCTGTTGCTGCTGACGGCTGCAAACTTTTAGATTTACGTTAGGCAGTGGCGATAATGTGTGAAAAGTCTGTTGATTTAAACCAGCAGCATTTTAACTGGAAAAAATATGTTTGTGTTAAGGAAAAAAAAAAATTTGTTTAGAGAACAGTAGAGCTCTATGTTATGTGACTGTGAAGTTACCTTTAATTGATTTTATACAGTGCCAGGGAAACTTTTATTTATACTGCATCAATGTTTTCTCATGGACTCTTTTCTCCGTTTTCTTATTGAGAACAGCACTTTTACTGAACTGATTTTTATCTTCTCTCTCTCTCTCTCTCTCTCTCTCTCTCTCTCTCTCTCTCTCTCAACAGAGTTCTTCTGCTGAGATGTAAACTGGGGGTTCTGCAGTACACAGTTGTGAGACCCGTCACCACAGTCATTGCTTTGTAAGTGTCATTCATTTTGTGTATGTTGTTGAGGTTAATCAACCATTTACTATCGTCACATTTTTGTGAGTTTTGATGTGGTTTTACACCATATAAAGATACATAAGCAAGCAATATACCGGTATACAGTACACTATTGTTCAAATGTTCGGGGTCAGATGCTTTTAATTTTTTTAAAGTCTTTTATGCTCAACACGACTGCATTTATTTTATGAAAAATACAATAACATTTTTTAATTACATTTATCACAATTTAGAATGGTAAAACTATCATTTTAAAATTATGATTTCAAATGTTTTTTATTTGAATATATTTTAAAGTGGACTGTAGTTGAAATGTGCAATTTAAATACCAACATTTTAGCTACATTTTAACTACAGTTTATTGATTAAAAAAGTTCTGCTGACCTCAAACATTTGAATGCTAGTGTAATTTACTCATTTTTGTTCATGAACGTGCATCAACAAACCCCTTTAGTCGACACTAAGGTTTCCACATGTTTCTGTGCTCTGATGCTTTTAAACTCAAGACTAAATTTATTTTCCTGCTGCTAAAATTACACCCTAGTCTCTGCTTTTATATGGTATAAAAATAAGCATTTGTTATGGAAATAAGCATATCAGTTTAGAATAAAAACTTTGTCTGATGGTCAATGATTTGCATCATTTCTGTCCTGCCAAATTAGGATTTGTCAGCTTTGTGGGGTCTACGATGAAGGTAACTTCAGTTCAAAAAATGCCTGGACGTATCTGGTTATCGTCAACAATCTCTCTCAGCTTGTAAGTACCTGTTCTGTCCTGAATATTATGCAAGACTGTCACATGAGTGAATCTGCAGTCATTCAGGAACCAGGCAGCAGTAAAAGGAAGATAAAGTCTAACTAAAGCCCTGTTTACAGATCCATCTTTATGGGTTTTTACCCATTCATTTGATGTGAAATAAAAACGAACCAGACTTTACAGGCCCTCATGTGTGTTTATGCAGCTTATGAACAGTGAACAGCTTAGGGAGCATGAACTATTCATTATCTTTTCACTGTTGTTGCTTTGGTGATCTGATTATCTAATGGCAATAATGTTGAACTTTCTCTCTTCAGTTTGCCATGTACTGTCTTGTGCTGTTCTACAAGGCTCTGAGAGAAGAGCTGAGTCCCATCAAACCTGTGGGCAAATTCCTCTGTGTCAAGCTGGTGGTTTTTGTGTCATTCTGGTAAACCGTTCTCTACACATTTAACACTGTAATAATTCAGAGCTGCTTCTAGTCAAATTTAGTTTCCATTTTCTAGAATACACTAATATAGTATCAGGATGGTACAACTAAATCATGACAGTTAATTACCTTGTTTGATCGGAATTATAATAATCTATATACATTTATGAGAAAATTGCACGAAGCCTTTAAAAGCCACCCCCCCCCCCCCCCGCGCCCAGGTTATTTTTCACCCTAGAATCAAAAGGATAAAAATGTTTTGTGTTGCATACTACTACTACTAATTATAATAATTTTGAAATTGTTAAAATAAGAGAAAACTCAAATATTTAAAGATTTAAAATGTGGACACATTGTATTCATTTTATAGAGAATTTATAGAGAATGGAATTTAAATAATCTAAAATACAAATATTTATAAAATAGACATTGGATCATTATATTATAATAGAACATACTATATATATATATATATATATATATATATATATATATATATATATATATATATATATAAATCAAATATTAAATTGAATAATTATTATTATAATTCCCAGTATTTTTTTTATGATAGTTTTGCCACCCTATAATGTTCTTTGACCTGTCTTAGGCAAGCTGCGGTCATTGCACTTTTAGTGAAGGTCGGTGTGATCTCAGAGTCGCACACCTGGGACTGGGACAGTGTGGAGGCTGTAGCCACTGGATTACAGGTATGCATACCTTGATCTCAACATGAGAGGAACACACTCCACTATTTTTGAAAATAGGCTCATTTTCCATCTCCCCTAGTGTTAAACCGTTGAGTTTTACCTTTTCAAATCCATTCAGCTGATCTCTGGGTCTGGCGTTAGCACTTTAGCTGTAGCTTAGCATAGATCGTTGAATCGGATTAGACTTTCAGCATCATCTTTAGATATTTTTCCTTTAAAATAAAATGTAAGTTTAAAATACTCGTATAATATTGTCCTTATATCTTTGACTGGCTTACCAGGTATACAATGCACCATTGTTATTTCAGCACCATTAATGAACTTCTGGTTGCACAAGAGGAAGTAACCTTAAACTGAAAGGTCTGTTTTTCTGTGTTCTCACAGGACTTCATCATCTGTGTGGAAATGTTTTTGGCAGCCATTGCCCATCATTTCAGCTTCACTTACAAGCCCTACATACAGGAAGCAGAGGAAGGTTCTTGCTTTGATTCCTTCCTGGCCATGTGGGATGTCTCAGATATACGGGCCGACATCTCGGAACAAGTGCGCAATGTCGGTAAGTCACGACAGTCTTTTCTTAACTTTTTTGGATTCTTACAAAATACCTCACCTACATCAAGCAGTCAAATCATACTTCTTTCCTCCTCGGATGTCTACCAGTAATACTAGTGAAGGGTTTTTGCACCTTATATTCATATTTCCTGAACAGGAATCAGTTTGTGAAATCTTCGTCAATACCACAAAAACACTTATTCATCTTATTTATGTGCTTCGATTCAGGGAGAACTGTCATGGGTCGGCCAAGGAAAACATATTTTGGTGAAGAGGTTTTCCAGGATGAGAACAGAGGACTGCTGTCAGATGGTTCTCAGGATCCAGGCGTTGAATCGTCCTCCACCCCTCCATCTCCTAAGGGCCGTTACCAGGGCATGGGCCACACCGTAACCCCCCACTCCATCTCTGCTCCTGCCAACCTCGGCAGCGTACCATGGGAAGGAGATGTGGATGATATCACGTCCGCTCTGATATCTGTCGATCATACAGATCCAGGCTCAGACTATGCAGCAATCATTTAGCATCACAAATAGTTAATGCACATCGATCTAATGTGCGTTAACTACTGTTTCTAGTATATGCAGCCGCCGTTAACTCTTGGTAACCATTCATACTCGTGTGTTCAGAGGGGCTCGGTGAAGCTTTGGTAGCAAGAACACATATGAAGGACTTGAGTGGTGTTGGTCCTCCGTTTTTATCTCAGTTTGGGATTGCTTTGCTGAAAACATGACCAAATTATAAACTGACAGAGCCAAGCACAGTAATTCATTTTTCACACCATCAGATAATGGTTAATTTAAGACAGCTTTCTGAATGTTTTTATTCTAAAAAACACTATGTATTGATAATGCTACTTCAACATGTCATTGACATCTTCCTAATTTATCAAGTAATTTTAGTTTGTTTTTTTTCTTTGTCATTATCTGATACTTTCACATTTTTATCTGTGAATGCAAATATGTTTTAAGTAATGTGGGAAGTGTTTTAATTTTTTTTTCTTCCATGGAGCAGCACCTTGATCATGTACAGTAATATCTACTTGCCAGGATGCCATGGAGATCTTTAACATCTCCTCTCAGAAGAGTATATGCATGTGGTAAAGCAACTACAGTTTAAACATTGGCTCTAAAGCACAAAATACCGAAGCACCCATATTTCGGCTTATTTCGCTTCAGAGCTTTGCAGCCTCTCCTAGACTGCTTGCTTTCATAACAGATTCATGTATTTGTGGACACATAAAATAATACTGTTAGTGGTCTTTCTTTTGTCCTTCTCAAAAAGCATTTGTGTCTTTGTTTTTGGTTATTTTAATGATTAAACAAAGAAAATTAGGTTAAAAACAGTTTAGTTAATTATTGAAAATGTAGAGGGCTTTAAGTTCGCCTCGGGAAATGATGCAACGTCTAAATATCAGCCAAAGTTGACTTATTGTTGTAACTTTTTTTGTTTTGTTAATGTTTTCAGTGATCTGTCAGTTTTTAACATCAGCTGCACATGAGATTTAAATGTCAGATATAGTAGAACAGTAAGGGCAGATTGTTCTAGCATTACAGATGTGGACCTGTGGGAAATATTCCCATTTATTTGTTTTCCAAAAGATGCATTTTCTGCAATTGTTTGTACAACGATTGCATTGCCTTATCTAACAGTGGTTGTCACGAATCATTAAACTTCACATGGAAATGTGTATTTCTGCTTAATTGCCTTCCATCCAAGTTCAAAGGAATAGTTTACCCAGAAATCATCATTTACTCACTCTCATGCCATTCCAAATATGTATAATGTTACCATTTCCTTCCACTGTACGGAGAAAGAATGCTTATCCCCAGTTCAATGCAGAGGATCCATTGGTGAGTATGTAATGACACATTTCTCTAAATTTGTTCCCATTAAGAAACAAACTCATCTGTATCTTGTATGGCCTGAAGATGAGTTCATTTTCAGCACATTTCCATTTTTGGGTGAACTGTTTCTTTAAAGCTGCAGTCGGTAACCTTTGAAGCTCTAGCGGTTAATAAACAGAACTGCTTGCGTCTTGCGGAAGAACATCGTAGCCGGAACTACTTCTCTCTGTTTATGTCTATGAAGAATCACAAAGGTACTGGGTTACTCCGCCGCGGTACCCCTGAAGCAATCTAAAATAGTCCGAATATATAAACACTTATTATAGGTGCACCCTAGTGATTCAGGACAAGATAAAAACACGGTTTGGAAAATGGATTCATGGTGTACTCGCTTATTATATACATTTTTCTACATTTTGAACACAAACAAAGTTACGGACCGCAGCCCTGATTGGTTATTTTTTACCAGGAGCGATGGAGTTTCTGCAAATGGCAATAGGACCACTGGGAGGAGCCAGAGGAGCTTGATTTTTTTCATATTCTACTGTCAGGACATAATGACAGGTTTAACAAATATGTAAAAAATATATTTTTACAAAAGTTACCTACTGCAGCTTTAAGTATACCTATAAGAAGCATCAAGCCACACACAGTCATGGTGAAATTATTTTAATGTAAAATGTGTGCTGGTTCATAAAAATAATAACTTTGTTTACCATACAGCCATAAAATAATTGCCGATCAGCAGCAATTCGCTGATTGTGGAGTGTGGTATATCAATACAGGAGGCCCCTCCTACATCATGAGTCACTGGTCATAGGCTCCGCCTCCCTGATATCATCATCATCAGCCCCCAGCCCTTCTTCTTTAACAGCTGTAATGGAGATGCTGCTCTTGTGGAGCTGGATGCTGAGCTTGACCCACTCTCCTCTGCTGACCGTCAGGGGCTGCTGGAGGACCACCGCCGCCTGCTTCCAGTGAGAGTCCTCACTGAAGGTGCTGACGCTCTGCTCAGAGTCCAGATGGATCTGGTACCAGAAAGCAACGGCAGTCACCTTGCCTGAGGTTTTGACCCGCACCTGCCAAATGCACAAAATAAAAGGCAATTTCCATTTTAATATAAGTTCTTAAAACGATCTAAAATGAAATAAAACAAGCTTGAAATTGTTAGTTTATAGTATTTTTTTTAGTATTTGGATTTATTTTATGTTGTTAAATTTGATTTATCTTGTTTTTCATTAAAACTTATTATTTAATGTAAAGCCAGAGCTGGGTAGGAACTGATTATATGTAATCTGGATTACATAATCAGATAAAAAAAAAAAATAAGTAATTGTAAGTAGATTAAAATACATCTTAAAATACTCATAATCGGACTACAGCTACTTTTTTTATTGATCACTTGATTTAAAAGCAATACTTTTTTTTTATTTTTATATAATTTACATATTCTCTCACATTCTATTTTTTAGCTTTTACATTATCTTTTGAAAAATAACATGCAGGTAAACGAATTCAATTTCATTTTTATTAAAGCTGCAGTAGGTAACTTTTGTAAAAAAAATTTACATATTTGTTAAACCTGTCATTATGTCCTGACAGTAGAATATGAGACAGATAATCTGTGAAAAAATCAAGCTCCTCTGGCTCCTCCCAGTGGTCCTATTACAGAAATACATCGCTCCCGTTAAGAAACAACCAATCAGAGCTGCGGTCCGTAACTTTTTTATGTGTTCAAAATGTACAAAATTTATATAATAAGCGAGTACACCATGAATCCATTTTCCAAACCGTCTTTTTATCTTGTCCTGAATCACTAGGGTGCACCTATAATAAGTGTTTATATATTCGGACTATTTCAGATTGCTTCGGGGGTACCCCGGCGGAGTAACCCAGTACCTTTGTGATTCTTCATAGACATAAACAGAGAGAAGTAGTTCCGGCTACGATGTTCTTCCGCAAGATGCAAGCAGTTCTGTTTATTAACCGCTAGAGCGTCAAAAGTTCCCTACCGCAGCTTTAAGTGTTTTATTTTGATTGATGTTATTTTAAAATGATCTATTTTAATTGTACATTTTTCTGACTGACTTAGTGATTTCGACTTGCGTCAAAAGTAATCAAAAAGTAGTCTGATTATATTCCCTAAAACGTGTAATGTAATGGATTCCGTAACTAACTACAGTTTTGGTCATGTAATTTGGAACTGGTAACTGATTATATTTTGTAGTAATCTACCCAGCTCAGTGTAAAGCTTTATTTCAATAAACAAAAACTATTTGAACAATCACATCACTGAAAGAGAGAGAGAGAGAGAGAGAGAAGCCAGAACTCACTTTAACTTCTCTGTCAGTGTAATTGACAGTGCTGTTCATGAGGTCCAGAGCGAAGAGTTCTACTGCTTCACTAAGATGTGTACATTCAAGCGTGGACAGGTCCAAAAACACATGAACAGGTACCTAAGAGAAGAAGAAGAGACATTTTTATTCTTTAGACACCTTAATTCTGTCATTTACAGAAACCACAGAATATATTTACTATGTATAACATTTCTTTTGGTACATGAAATGGACAATCTGATCTTTGATAAAATGATAATCCATGGTATCTCACCAACCCTAACTGTTTGACATAATCCTGGTCTTTCTGTAAGGAAGTATGGCATTTGACAATACTGTATAAAGCATCTAGAATTAACCACATAGCAGAGCTGTTTCTGGCCATTTTGAGGCCCAATGAGATGAATGGAACATACACTGAGTTTCAATTCAATAGGTCTTAAAAATCAGCTAACACCCCATTTTGGAATTTGAACTACAATGTGCACTCGAGTTCTCAGGTCAAAGTTGAGTCTTGTAAAAACAAACTGAACAATAATGTTTACACAAAAAGGCTAAAAAGCTTCTGATTACAGAAGAATGGAGTTTTGATGAGACCAGACACACTGAATCACACTGTGAAAGCAGCAATATTGTGAAATATTATTACAACTTCAAAGAACTCGTTCCTATATTAATAGATTTTAAAATGGCATTTGTTCCTGTGTTGGCAAAGCTGAATTTTCAGCATCATTATTCCAGTCTTCTGCATCACATGATCTTTCCGAAATCACTCTAATATCTGCTCAGGAAAGAAATATTATTATTATTATTATTCTAACAGTTTTGCTGCTAAATATTTTAATAATAGGATACTTTGATAAATGGAAAGTTAATTTGATATAAAACAAAAAATAACAAAAAAACTAATGTTTGTACGATTAATATATTCTTGGTAAATTATAGATTTTTATTTACTATGTAATTGTAAATTATTTATTTATATATTTTTACATTCATTTACTATTTATATGATGTTATATTTTTTTATTTATTTATTAAAAATATATTTTTACTGGTATACTATAAACCCAATTAAAATATGATTTTTAAAAACATATTTCAGGCTGAAAGGTCAGAATGGATCATACACAATGCTTTATGTAAATTCACTTTTTTTTCTTTTTTTTTTTCTTTCTTGCTATTTCCACATTTAATGAACTTTGTGGTATTTGAATGTAGTAAAATGTGAAGCAGTGAACAAGCAAGCAGTTTTGGGACAAAGCACATGTGAAGTGTAAAAATAATGTCATCTCGTGCACTTCAAAACTTTCACTTTTTAAATAAAGCATTTGCAAATTTTTATGGCAACCAACATGGATATATAGATTTGGTTTGTAAATTAGTTTTGGGTTCAGTGTTAACAAAGCCTATAAAACATTGAACCTAAATATACCAGAGAATGTTCCAGAGTAGATATGAGACCTTACACACAATTGTTGTATTGACAGAGCCAAACACATACTGTGAACTGATTGATGAATGGAGCAATGTTGAACCCGAGAGTCGGCTCTGTCCCTTGAACAGCGCTTTCCCGAAGCAGCGTGTCAGACTCAACAAGCATCCCGTGGATCACAATGCGCTCTGGAAAGATCTGCCCACCGTCCTCCAACAAACACCTGCAATATTCACAACAAAAACTACTGTTTACAAACCTAAAAAAAAGAACTAATTATACAGATTTACCTTATTTTTCGGACTATAAGTCGCACCTGAGTATAAGTTGCATCCGTCCAAAAATACGTCATGACGAGAAAAAAACATACATAAGTCGCACTGGACAATAAGTCGCAGGACCAGCCAAACTATGAAAAAAGTGTGACTTATAGTCCGGAAAATATGGTAAACGCTTACCTAGCTAACGTTGCTTTCTCCAACATTTTCTGTCTAATAAGGCCACAGGTCTCTATGCAGTCGAGAATGATGGCGCTCCAGAGCTTCTCAGTGGCTGGCCGTTGAAGAACTGCAGAATCATCCTCCACATGACTTAACCAGAACTCCAGTGTGCTTTCAAGCACACCGTTTCCTTTGGCCAGCAGTCTCAACATAGTCTGGTGATGCTCCTTTTCCACTGAGCTGTAGGCTTGAACCGTTCCAGGGCCGATCTGTTTGTCTTCACCTGAATCGAAGCCTAACTGGGCTGCAATCAAGGAGAGCACAGAAAAGCCCTCGGAGACATCGAGCACGTAGATCGGATCCAGTTCTGTGTCTGATTGTTGTGACCTCCTAGTTGACTTAAGAGAAACCAAAAGCTTGCTCATGGCCCTCTGGAAGCTGTTATGATACGCTGTGTTATTGAGCAGGGCGATCTCTGTCGACTCCAGCATAAAAGCGCAGGATGGTTTCTGCTGGCTGGTTTGAAGGCCAGCCAGAGCACTGCACAGCTCGGCCTCGGGGTTTGCAGCGAGGATCTTGGGAGTTACGCTGTCCATACGGAATGTGTGTCCATCTCTTATGATAGCGGCACAGCATAGCCTGAGATAAGAGTCCTTACAGGAAACTTCCACCAGTATTTCATCACCACATTTCACAGTGTCTGAGGGACGACATGAATTCAAGTCAATTCATTATTATTCAAATGATCTATCGAACTGGCTGTAGCTTAACCTCGTCTGCACACAACCTCAAATGATGCATATTCAATACACACACACACACACGATTAACATGTTGTTAACATTTTGCTAACATGTTTAGAATATTGCTAGCATGTTTAAGCATGTCCCAGCCTACATTCTTTTTCTTTCAGTTATAAGTCACTATAAAGAAGAAAACACCACAATCCTATTTCATGCCCACTTGAGAACCATTGAGTCATGGTCATCTTTACACTCCTTATTCTCTATATTTCCTTATTAACATGCAGTTGCTCTTACTGAATGGACTCTGTATTGGATAGATGGCCTGCTCCCAGCATGTGTCTTCCTGTGGGCCAGTGGACAGATGGTTGTCCTGGTCGAGGTGGAGCTGAAACCATACTGCCAGAGCATCAAGAACACCCTCCTGAGTGACACACAGCCGCAGCTGCACCACCTCTCTGGAGCAAAGCCCCTCCAGCTCCTGCAACACAGAGAATACCACTTACTGCAACCAAACCACTTTATTCTCATTCAGTTGTGTTGCTTCTCTCCCATCTCCCCCCATGTTCACTGTACGTCTCTATTACACTATAATGCATCCAAAGTTTAGGGTCAGATTTTTAAATTATTTTTTGTCTCTCGTGCTTACCCATGGTGCATTTACTGGATCAAAAATACAGTACAATAACTAATATTATGATATATTATTACGATTTAAAATGACTGTTTTCAATTTTAACATATTTTAAAATGCAAGTTATTCCTCTGGTGGCAAAGCTGAATGTTAGCAGCCATTACTCTAGTTTTTTTTTTTTTGCATGATGCTTTAGACTGCATTCCCATATACTGATTTGGTGCTCAATAAACACTGTTCATCCTGAAACAACAACAAGTTCAAAATAACAGCATTTATTTGAAAATGAAATCTTTTTTAACATCAAATTAAATTAAAATGAAATGTATGCATTTAGCAGACGCTTTTATCCAAAGCGACTTACAGTGCATTCAGGCTATCAATTTTTACCTATCATGTGTTCCCGGGTAATCGAACCCGCAACCTTGCGGTTGATAGTGCAATGCTCTACCGATTGAGCTACAGGAACATAAAATTAAACATTAAAATGTCTTAACTGTGACTTCTGATCAATTGGCTTGCTGCATTATCAAAAGACACTTTTATTTCAACACTCAGCTATTACACGGAGTTGTGTACCTGCACATTATTGAAGTCTATGTCCAGAGCTGTGAAAGGTTGTGTGAGCTGAATGTATCCTCCACGCAGGCGGCTCAGTCTTTCAGTGGTATAGGGCTCAGTGCTGTCCTCAGCATCAGCCAGACAGCTCACAGGACTAAAAATCTGTCCTACTGCAGACAGATCCAAGCCTCCAACTGAAGACGCACACAGCCTGCGGAAGGTTGATTAGTCATTCAGTCGCTAAATGTTCACCCAAATCTTTTTCAGATCATACTCCAGAGCCTGCTTCTTTGGTATCGTGTTAAGTTTAATATGAGGTTTATCAATGTGTCACTCACACATAAGCAGCTTCGGTCTCTCACCTATGATGTCTACGGATCTCACGGCACTGCACAGCGACTCCAAACACAGTTGCACCAGCAGGTATTACCCGGCCCGTTTGTGAGGGACTGGACAAGGGTTGTTGGTGCATGTTCTGTTAAAAAAAAAAAGATTTAATAATCAATTGTTGTGATAGACTTGGAAGCATTATCAGATTAGATTAGATTCAACTTTATTGTCATTGCACATGTAAGGTACAATGCAACAAAAGCAGTAAGTACAGAATATACAGATTAATTTACAGATTTTAAATACTATCAGCATGATATACAGATAGGTGTACTATGAACATACTATACAGATGGATTATGTAAAAGATTATGTACACTAACACTATAGGCAGAAACTATGAACATAATTTACACTAGTGCAATGGACAGTATTATATAAAATGGACACAAAATCAGTTATTTTTTTTATTTTTATATTATAGCAGCTTTATATTACATGTATACTTTCTAGCCATCAAGCATATTTTCTAAAAATTATTTCTGATTCACCAGCATTTATTTATACGCATGTAAGCCACTAGGCGTCCCTGTTGTCCAAAAATGTATGTAACTTGAGGTTACTCTCTGAGACTTACATGGGAAAAAGCTTGCTATATTTTAAGTAAGGATTTAGAAGAAAGAATCTGATTGTAGTACGGCAAAGTATGTAATCTTTTGCCAAGCATGCTATTAACATTGGTGCAAGACAGCTTGACATTTTCCGAGACAAAAATCTCTGGCCAGATAAACATACACGGATAAGACAGGATAAAAGCATTTGTATAAAAGGATTACACTATAATCAGAGTTGAATTTGTGGCAGCACGTGACCTCAATGTGGCTTTGCTGGTCAGAACAGTCAATACTGCAAACACATACTGAAATCCTTCAAAAAAAGTGACTTACAGGTGGAGGTAAAAGCAGGTGCTTCCATGCATGGATCAGCGTCTCAATGATGCCCTCACCAAACAGCCCTGCATCTACCGTCTCTGTTACAACCAGCGACACTCTAACCAATCGAACATAATCAACACATTTAGGAGAACATTTGCACTTTAAATGAACTGAAGACATTTTGTAAAGCAATATTTTTACAAATAATATATAATTTCTTAAAGATTGGGGTCAGTGTGATTAAAAAAAGAAAGAAATTAATACTTTTTTTAACAAAAGACACATAAAAAAGGCTTCCTAGTGGACAAATGTCTGCCTGGCAATAATCCAGACCAGTGCTAGACACAAGGCATGTGAACTTGCACCCCTCGACAAAAACACTAGTACACAGCAGCACTATGAGAGAGGATCACAATATGGGACAAATGTGAAGTTACTCAAACCCAGGATAAGCATCACCTTCAATAAAAGCATCCCAATGGAAAATTTAGTCTGAAGGTTTTCCTCCATGGAAGTAAATTGTAGCAGTTTCTACAAAAATGCTAAGAAACACAACTGGTTTGAACACTGATAATGTTTCTTGAGCAGCAAATCAGCATACTGGAATGATTTTTGAGGGATCATGAGACGATAATGTGACTGGAGTAATGGCTGCTGAAAACTAATAAATCATAGTTTAACATTTATTAAAATAGAAAACTGTAACTTTAAATTCTAATAATGTTTCACAGTATCACTGTTTTTACTGTATATTTTGATCAAACAAATGCAATCTTGATGAGACATCTTACCGAATAGTTTCAATAGATAACCGTAAATCATAATTGTCAAAATGAATCTGGTTACTATATGGGGTTAAGTGAGGTTAACTAAAGTTCGGGAGCAGGGCCACGCCTCAAACAATCACCTGACTTCCAAACCTCCATATATTCCGGGCCACCTCACACCACTCTGCTAGTCTCGTTCTCGAGAACCCACCCTTCCCTCCCTTTCTCATCCATTCAACCAACCTTATCCCACATTATATTTCTATCAGGTTGTATCGGGGGGTCCTCATTGTCTGGCCTAAATATACTCTAGAGACGGTACCCCCACCCTGAGTCTCCCTGAGCCATCAATTCAAGATTCCCTGATCAACCTGACCATCATCCCATTCCCTCGACCCCTTCATCCTCTTTCTACTCTTCCCCAGTTGCATAGCTGGTTTGTGGCGTGGTCCTAGCTAGTGAAATAAAGAAAAATGTACCTGTTTGGAATGTCTTTTGGAATTTTCATGTCTAGAGACTTCAGGTGAACAATCTTGATGCTGTCTGCCATCCCATTGGCTGAGAGCACCTCGCACGCCAGCTCATACATTGTCTTTGACAGCTCACAGGCATAGACCTCAGCGGCGCCTGCCATCTTTGCACACATACTAACATGCCAAACAAAAAGCGTTAAAACAAACTCAACTGTATATCAGGTGAAACAGACATTTGTTAAATAACAATGCTATGTAACAAGTTTCTGAAAGCTCTCACCCGAGGATGCCTGTGCCAGTTCCAATATCCAGAACAGAGCTGCATCCTTCCTCGACAGCTTTCTTAACAGCCAGCTGGTACTTGTGGTTCCGTCCGTGGTCGTTGAGCATTAAGAAGTGCCAGCGTTCCACCAACCAGTTGGCAACACGGTAAAAGTTCTCCTTTGCCTCTGGGAAGTCTGGCCGGAGTTTAAGGGCTTTGTAAAAATGCCCAGCAGCTTCATCCCGAAACCCCATTCTGTAAAAAAAAACACAAAAACAAAACAATTGACTTAGGGATTAGGTTTGTAAATTAGCAACATGGTTTGAACAAAATATTTAAATTCAGCAATGACATCACAGGAATTAAATTAATTTTAAAATATTAAAATAGAATCACTTATTTTAAATTGTAATACATTTAATGTATAATATTATATAGGTATTTGTATAACATTAATGTATAAGTGTATTATCCAAACCTGAAGAGATGCTCTCCCATGCTGTTCACTATAACCTCATCCACTGGAAACAACTCCATAGCTTGTTCATAGCAATTAAAGAGGTCCTGGATACGTCCAAGAGAGTCCAGCTCGTCTGCCCATTTAAACAGAGTAAATCTAAAGGATTCCTGTAAACACGAAAACACACATTTACCGGCTTTGCATCAAGGCTCTTAAGCTTTTTGAACTTTAGATACATCATTTCACCACCACACACTTAACAGACAGATCAGACACACACTACAACACCAAGGAAGCACTGGCTTACATTTGCAAAGTCTTTTAGAGCTGGGGCAAGGTTTAGAGCCAAAAGGTAGTGAACAAAAGCAGTGCCGTAGTCCTGACTGAACAGACACTGCTGAGCGCTCTCCAGTGATCTCGACACCAGCTCGTTTCTCACAGCATCTTCTCTCTGAGCTCGCCTGTGACGCCTCGTCCTCTTTGGTCTTGTAGTGGCATTAGGCATGTTTTCTCTGAATGACAGACCTGATTATGTGCTGTAGCATGTGCTGAAATTGAATAAATTGAACGACAGACAAGGAATGTTTCTGGGACAAAAAAAAATACCAATAGAAAATATTTCCACCAATGTCAAATATAAACATACAAATGACTTCGTGTGAAATGTAACTCATTTCAATTTGAGTATACTGGACGTTTGGAGATAGTATTTATTTAGTAGCTCTATTTACTCATGTAATGGTAATCATGTATAGAATGACTAATTACAAAGCAATATTTAATCCTCCAAAGCTGTTACGTACAGTACATAAAAAAAAAAAAAACGTTTCCATTACGTTTCCATATATCATTATAACATCTGAACATTGTATAGTTTTCCTAAACAGAAATACGAAACCTACGTAATTAAAAGCTGTTATTAAATATGCTTAATTTATTATTTATTTTAACAATTTCTGAATTATTTGGTTTTTGGATTTATGGTTGTTTGAGTTACCTGCCTCAGGTTTGCTAGCTGAATCGCTGAACTGGATTTTTTAATCAATTTCCCTGAAGACTCCAGCCTACTGCTGTCATTAAACCAAAAACTGCAATGTAATTTTTTTAAATATATTTATATATACAGTTTTTTTTCTCTATATTTATGAGCTAGTTCAGACAGAGCAGCTCTGCTCCTGTCCTGCAGGTCCGCTCTGCAGAATCAGGCGGACGGAAACAACATCCGCTCTTTTAGAGTTCCACATGAGATTTAAACACATGAGATTTGACAACCCATAAGTATTAGCACATTTACGGAGTTTATCGAGACACAAAACAATTAAGACGTATGTCGAATGATTTTATTCAGATGGAAAAGACGTAAATTTCCATAACGACACTGCCCGCAGCCCGTTATTCACTCAAATATCCCGGTTTTCCAGAGCCAAGGCGTGATGACGTGAGAGTCCCTGCACGCGGGAGGGGACTCGCTCGAGTCGACTGTCATTCGCGGAGTCGGACCAAAGCCCTGACTGGACGTTATTACCTTTATTTCAATAGATATCCGTGTAGAGTAGAGCTGTTTTATCATATCTTGCGAGAGTTTAAACCTGGAACATACTTAATATAACATTACCCAGGGTCACGTTTACTTGGAAAGAGTTTTATTCCCGAGAGAACACCCGACGCGTTTGGTCTTCCATAAATATTCGAGGACGCGTTTATAAAGGCTTTTTAGCGCAGCTTTCCGTTCCCTTTTAAATAGCATTTCGTTATTCGACCGGTTTTTATTCATTCGCTGGTCGCTTTCTCACGGGGTTTAAACGATTTAACTTAAACTGTAAACTAAGTCAGCTGAGTCCAGTAAAAAAAAAAAAAAAAATGGGTTTACACCCGTTGGAGTTCAGTGAGTGTTACCTGGACAGTCCTGCCTTCAGGGAGAAAATCAAAGCTCATGAAGCTGAGCTGGACAAAACCGGCAGGTTTATCAAAGAGCTGTATAAAGATGGAAAGAATCTCATCAATGCCACAAAACGTAAGTGCTTGGACATTTTATCACTGCTTTTAAACTTCATGTGTAAATAATTGTGTTTACAATGAAGATATAGCTTGCCATTCAGGCAACATGTGATCCAAACTATGCACATGTCAGATGATATCAGCAGCTCAAATCAGTCAAACAGATCTTGTAATTTAGCCAAGGTCACTATGTCATTCCTATTTGCACCTTTACTCGAGACCTTGCTGGAGTAGTTTAGCTGGTCTCAAGAGTAACATGATTCATTTAGTGGAGCGCTGAGAAAATGAGCTTGCGTGGCATAACTTTTGCTGACATCATCCAGTTTTGGGGTTATTTACTGTACATGGTCTGTGTGCAAATCATCGGGTGTCCTACAAGTCTGCTTTTTAGTGTGTGCACATTAGGGATTTCTGCAACACTTATCTAAGTTATTTTGAAAGGCCACAATTTTCTCAGTTCAGTCACTTGTGGCTTATCACCTCTGTCATGTGACCCACCCTTTCACCTCCACGTGTAAGGTTTTATTGTAAACATCTCATGGCCCTTCCTATTATGCATTTATTACAGTCTGCCTTTTTCCTAGCGTTCAGGACTGGGCAGAACAAATTGGCTAAAAATAAAGCTTGCGTATTGCACCTTGGATGTTCAGACCTTTTTTGGATATGTTTGAATTATTGGGATCTGCAGTGTCTGGGTCGAGTTATCTTTAATATGAGCGTTTGTTCTGATAGCAGGACATTTTTGTGCAAATAAAAATGGATGAGCAAAAGTTTTGGCTAAATGTTTTTTTTAGATTTTGTGGTTGGTTCCTCTTTTTTTCAGTCTTGTGTGTGTGTGTGTGTGTGTGATGCACTTATAGTGTCACAACTTCTAGATAATGCTAAATTAAGATTGCAGGACATCAGGCTAATGGTACAGCCCACATAACCGCTGCCCACATAATAATCATGGATTGATTAGCATAGTTTTACTTGGCATAAAACATAGTAAACATAAAGCAACAACAACAAATAACAAATAACATACATAAGTAATGAACTGACCATTGGCAGGCCCTTAGGATGACTTAGTTAATTCATGGTTTTCCTGCAGGAATAAGAAAAACTAGTAAAAACTTTATCCTTTGTGTCCAAGGTGTTTTTTATTTTATTTTATTTTTTTACTACAATTCTAAAAGTATTGGTAATTGTACCTAGTTCTGAATTCAGTCGGTCTGTTCAATCAGTTTGGAATGCACACCACACTTTATACGACAGACAGATAAATGACTTCCTCTTGCCATTTTGCAGTATGTCCATTGTAATTTTTGTAGGTAATGCTGCATTAATAATAATACTTAATGGTAATAATAATAATAATAATAATAATATCATCATCATCATCGTTTTTATTTTGATATGTGATTTGTCACAATTGTCTTTTTTTTCAATCAAATTTATAAAGAAATTTATTCTTTGTAATATCTTAATGTACTTTGAAATGAAAGCATGCAAATAAACAATAAAAAAAAAAAAATTAATAAAAAAATAATAAAATAATATAAATGAAATAATAATACAATGTTTTTGACTTGCCAAACTAGCCACCTTTAACAGCTAAACATACCTGCTGTATTCTTTCAACAATAGAAATGAAATATTTGGAGTTTGAATGGAGGTGTATATGTCTGATACATGTATGTCAGTACTGTAGCAGCCAGTAATCTGAAAAGAAGCCAGTTTGAGCGTTGAAGATCTCTGTTCATGGTTTATTTTTTTTTTATCTGAGCTGCACTGTTGGGATCACTAGTAAGTGGAAACAATTGAAGTTTTAGACCATATCCCAGATAACTCAATATCCTTTTCAGAGTCCACACTTGACTTTAGTGATGTATACTGCCGTTCACAAGTTTGTGATCAGTAAGACTTGTAATGTTTTGTAAAGTAGTCACTTTTAGTAATCAAGGCTGCATTTATTTGATAAAAAAAACAGAAAAAAATATAAATAAAAACACGGTAATGTTGCAAAATTTTATTACAATATAAAATAATGGTTTCTAGTTTAAGATCCTTTAGAATATAATTTATTTCTGTGATGCAAAGTTGAATTTCCTGAATTTTTACATAATTTACATTATTACAATGCCGTTCTCCCCAGCCAGGCACAAATGGCTCGATTAGTTCCGGGTTTGATGAAGGCCCTCCTTTCAAAAAACGAAATGCAATGTGATTGGTTAGCTGTCCCAGTGCGTTGTGATTGGCAAACAGCTCAGTCAGTGTTTCAGTACTGCACCGCCCCTTGCCAAAGCAGCAAGTTCTGTCTGCTGCTACAGTATATAAAGTTAAGTATAGTTAAGGATGGCATCAATATTGCCATATCAATTTGATCCGGATTCAGTCCCCGAGAATATTGAGCAATAGTATTGTGCAGAACCTTTGCACGCATGGATATTGCAAGACATTACAGTGGTGACGTTAATGTTTTTGTTGGTTAAATTGTTTTAGATATGATGTCAACAACCGCTTAAAATAACTGCTTTTACTATGTACAGATAGGTGCATATGTATTATGTCTACTGTTGTTTTAATTCTAACATTATACCATGAATTGCAGTGAGACTGTTATACAGTTGGATTTATTTACACCATACTCCACACTCAAAAAAATGACTCTTTGGCTGAACATGATTCTTTCATGGACAGTGGTTCCACATGTTTGTACCATGTTATTTGGACATGAATAAATCAAGTTATAAGGACTTGTCTACCTTTAGTTGAGTTTACTCAGTTTGCTTTAGTTCATCCTACATGAAATATCTGAGTAGAGATAATATGTTTACATCATGTAGAACCACTGTCCATGCAAGTTTAGCCAAAGTGTTATAAAAACATTAGCAAGTAAGATATAACTTTTCTTTACACATGATGTTAATTGTTTGCAGTTTAAGGATGTTACTATGTGTACATCATACACTTGCACTCTCATTAAAGTTGCTTTTTTTTTTAATTAAGTATTTTAGACGTTCTTTCAACCAGGTCCTCAACCCAACCACAAGCTCCACACTTCACCACAATGGTAACTCGCACAAAATACACCAATATAAAGTCTTTTAAAATGCCCACATAATAGAGCATTATACATGAAAAAGTCTCCTTATTATCACATTTTATTAAAAACTGCATAAAATAACACTTTATTTCAACATTTTCTCTCCCCATATCCAGTCCTGTGCAAAGCATGATGGGAAGTGTAAAACTTATTTTGAGGGACTTGATTGAAACATGTTCTTTCAAAATGAAAACTTTATGTTAAACCAACGAGAGACAGGTTTAAGTCAGTTTAACATGACACAATCATGTTGAAATGAACAATAGCCAAAATGGCATTAATTCAACATGAATTGTTCAGGTAAAGTGAACAAAACTAAAAATTCATTTTTTTGAGTGCAGTGTTTCTCACAGACTTGCACTCTATTTGTGATGGCATATATATCCAAATTCATTCTCTGCCATCAGGAGGCGCTGTTGGAGCAGTCGAGATCGAGGTTTTCCCGATAATGGCTGTACACAAAGCAGCGCTCCGCTCACAAACGCTGCTTTATCAGACATTACATACAAGATAAAATGAAAATGACATCAAATTTTTGAAGGCAGTCAGTTTCCTCAAGAAATACAGTGAATAAAAACACCCGCATCCGATGTATGGGAAACACTGTAGTCTCATAATTGAAGTGTAAATTCTGCAGATTACTCCATTGTTCAGTACTGTACTGTCAGCAATTTATTATAAAAAAAATCATAATTGTAACATATTTACATGCATAATTATTCAGGTGCATGTGTAATAACTTGCAAAAACTTGATGCTACAGCAGCATTTCTTCTTCGTCGTTTTCTTGTCTGATGCACTCAACCAAGCGTTCTTACCACGACCTAGTCTCAGCGTCAGACGTCATGCCGGTAGACATGTGTGTTGCGTTCTTTAACGTTCCATCTGGAAACAAAGATAACGTGACGCCAAACCCCCTTTGAAGAAAGCCATTGTGTTTACATCTTTAAAATACATCTGAGAGTTTTACACACTGGTCTGTTATTGTGGTGACATGTCCACGCCCTGAAACCTGTCAGTCAAATGTTCTCATGGGCGGGTCTTGGCCAATAAAAGCTGCGATGGATTTCAGAACTTCAGCCATCAGTCGGAAAGTCTGACTGCACAAGACTTACCAAGACCTTGCCCCTCACACCCCCCAACTAAGGGTGTCCATGGTTAACCGGTTAACCGATTAACCGTTAAAAATTGCGTAACCGAGTGAAACATTTTGCTCGGTTAAGTGACGTCAATGGCGTGCATTGAATTTAGTTGTAATACATTTTTTGCACCACCAGAGACCGCCAGAGCGCTCCCAGACATTTGTTATTTCCACAAGAAGAAGTCATTTTTCTAATATGAAGGGGGCAAAAAAAAAGTACAGCGTTGGAGCACTTTAAAATTGAGAGTGAAGGGGCACAATGCAAGTATTGCAATACAGTGCTTAGATATACTTCAAGTACAACCTCGTTGTTGTAATCTCAACAGCCAACACCCGGGCATCATTAGGCCGGTCAGGACTCACTGGATGCATGGCGATGAGCGAAAGCATCTCAGCTGCGTGGCGTGTCTGTTTTTAATTCGGCTCCCATGTTAACAGGTTAGAGCTTGCCGACTGCCTGCGTGAGACGCGCGGCTCAGGCTCGACGCGTGCATGCTAGAAATAGAACTGACGCCTTGTTGGAAGCGTTTCCAGGCAAAATATAATAGGAAAATATGTTTATTTGTCATTTTGTACACAAATACATATTAATTCATGACATTTTGATATTTGAAAGTCTATAGGTTGACATAAATTCAGATATAAATGTAATTCAAAAAAATAATCATCGATTTTCAAATATTGTACCTGTCAAACATATCATAGTCATAGACTTAGCGAGGCGGCCGCGGAGCCTGCTTGTTACCTTCGCTTAAACACGGAAAGTTACATAACCATTACTAGAGCCTGTTCCTTTATAACATAGCCAAAGGTCGGTGTATATTTGCTTTATACATTTTAGGCTTATTCTCAAATACAGATTGTGTTAGTGGGCGGGATTATTAGGTAGTTTTAATAGGACAATTTGACCGGAGAGATTAAATTTAGTCTGACATTTCTATTTTTTTTTTTTGGCCAATGTCTGGAAATTACCGGACAACGGAAACCCTGGCGCACACTATGGTTAACCGATTATTAACCGCTAAGGGCCTCGGTTAACGGTTAATGAAAAACTTGAAAACGTGCAGCCCTACCCCCAACCATGCGAATTTCCGTAGGATGTAATTATTTTAATGATATTCTAATGGGCCGCTTTGTGACATCACAAAACCTGGAAGACATTGCTGTAGTGTTGCACGGTGCACCAATACTTCTAAAGTATCGCGATTCTCGGAAATTAAAAACGTCACGATACCTAAATTTATTATCGATACTTCAAAGAATGACTGCGTTCCAGATTTGTAAGAGAGGTATTTCATGTTGGTGTGTGCAAAGCACGCTTCCAGTGCCTCCCTATGGACGTCTGTGTTTTTTCTCCTTATACACGCAGCAAAAAAACACTACAACGAGCGAGATGACTGCATTAGTGGCTTTACTAAACTGTTTTGGCTTTACTAAAATGTGTGCATAATCGCATTAAATAGTTTCAAAAAGTTGTTCAGATGAACAAAGCACGAGGTTTTCTTGCATAATTAACATTTTAATTTTTTGGTCAGACAGTTCATATATAATATTCACATTAATCTGGGATTAAACGTGGAGTTATGTTCTGTATGCTAAATATGAAAACGAGCGTATCTGCACAGCACCTATAACTGCGCTTTGTATCTGCTGAATGCTGATCGAGATTTACATGCTTGGCTCACTGACCCTGTATACTCATTCATTTCGTTCATAAACGAGATGTATCAGTTCAGTTCATTCACAAATTAGAAGATCTCTCGATCTCGTTCAGTGAAGGGCAGATTCATTCACTACATTCAACAAATCACATGCTCCGTCACATCTTGAGTAACTCTGACAGGATGAAACAGTACACAGAGCTGTTCACGAGCTGTGCATGCGCTGCTAATAGCGCCGAGCTCGCGCTTCTCCGATGAGTCCGCTCGCGCACTGCTGTGGAGGGAGGAGCTTCAGTGAACGAGAAATATGAATCTAGTAGCAACGTATCTTCCGTGATGTCCCCGATGCGCGGGTCGGGATGGGTAAAGAAATGTTACTTTATTCGCGGGCTGCGGCGGGCCAAATTATTTTATAAACGCGGGACCCACGGGTTGAAAAAAAAAAAAAAAACGACCCGCGCATCACTAGGCTGCACGTGCGAGCACAAGTGATACAATAAAGATGACACTCATTAAAGCTCACTGGCTAAGTTGTCTCCTGAAAGAAAAGGTTGCACAACTGACAGAAATTCAGAATAAGTTACAATATCTGAGATATTGCTGCTAAATTTTATTTGCTTTTTTTTTACTTTAATGCCATTGCTTAAATTGATATTATTTATCTTTTGACATTTAATCTTCCGAGTTCAGAAACATTGTTTAATATAATCGCTGTTCATATTTTTTACTCAAAGTTCAGAATCAAGATAAATGTATTACTCTTATGTTTCTAATGATAACTGAGATAATGCTGCTAAATGTATTTTTTCTTTACCTTGAATGTCATTGCTCTATTTTTTTTTTTTTTAATATATTTTGATATTTCATATTTTGTTCAAATGTTTAATATATCTGCTGTTCATATGTTCATTTATTAGTGTGTTATAGGATTAGAATGTTGTCCCGGTTTTAAAATAAAGCACATCAATGATATTTGATAATGTATTTTCCCTTTACAGGAAAATTAGCGAAATCGAAATTCTTGACTAGGTATCGGTATCGAAACAATAATTTTGGTATCGTGACAACACGACATTGATGTAGTCTAAACGAGCCGTTTGTTGTAGTTCTTGAAAAGAGATTGTTTTTAAAATAAAATATCTCTCTCTGGAGTGGACTTTGAGATTTGTTACTTTGTAGCTCTTTTTTTATGCCCAAACTTACACACTACACACTGGCTAAAATTCAAAAAGTGAAAAAGCTTAAAAGGACCCCTTTAAGTGTCACCTGATCCTTCAGAAATTATTTTAATATGCTGCTTTATTATTAGAATGATCTATATTGGCAACAGTTGTGCTGCCAAATATTTTTGGGGGACTTGTAATTACTTTTTTCTGGATTCTTTAATAAATAAAATGTTAGAAAGAACAGGATTTATAAAAAATAAATAAATATATATATATATAAAACATGAATTCCTTAACATTGCAATATATGTTTATTGCTCTTAAAACTAAGAATGCATTACTTTGCACTTGTATAGAGATAGCATTCAATAAAACCTTGAAGCCTTGAAAACACATAGCTTACTGAAACAAGCTTACTGAACACATAGGGCCTAGCTTACTGAAAAAAAAGTTCTTCTTTCAGATGAAAATAACAGCAATTTGATGTCTAGCATTCAATAAAAAGGTCACCCAAAATACTTGTTTAGAGGAATTGAAAGAATACAGTTACCAATGTAAACTTGAGGGCTTTAAGCTAATATAGAGAGTGCTTTTCCAAAAACAAAATTTACAGTGGGAAAGCCTGTCATGGAGAAAAAAAAAATCTCTGAATGCTCCACGTGAAACTTTGGCGTTCCGCCCTTTTACTATCGTGTCTAATGATTTTGGTTAATATGCACGAGGGAGAGAGAGCGAGAGCAAGAAAGCGCTCGTGTAGTTTGAAGACTGTGAGTGCGCGCGTGAAACTTTGGTGCTTCGCCCTTTTTCTATCGTGTTTAATGATTTTGATTAATATGCACAAGGGAGACAGAGAGCAAGAAGCGCTCATGTTGTTTGAAGACTGTGAGTGCACGCGTGAAACTTTGGTGTTTTGCCCTTTTTCTATCGTGTTTAATGATTTTGATTAATATGCACAAGGGAGAGAGAGAGCAAGAAGCGCTCGTGTTGTTTGAAGACTGTGAGTGTGCGCGCGCAGCCGGGGCTCTCTCTCGTACGCGCCCTATCAGGCGCAGCAGTCATTCTATTCTACATCACTCACCGGTCAAATAAGGCTTTGACAGCCGCCCAAAAAAAAAAGATCAATGCAGAAAAACCCCTGGATTGGTTATATAACGTTGGACAGAATGTTGATCCGGCCATCGCGGATATTCAGCGCACATAAGGTAAACGTTTTTTAGAGAAATAAAAACAGGTCGACGAATCGATGCGCATATTTTGCGTCGACGTAAGGAGTAATGATGCTGAAAATACAGCTTTGCATCACATAAATAAATTACATATTAATGTATATTGAAATAGAAAACCATTATTTTACATTTGTAATAATATTTCAAAAGAAATATAAAAAAATCTGTATTTTTCATCCAATAAACGCAGCCTTGATGGGCATAAGAAACTTAATTAAATTAAACTTAATTAAACATTAAAAACCTTTTTGATATTTAGTTTTTTTGTTTTGTTTTCTTTTGAAAGCCATTGGTTTTACATCATTATGTGAATATCACTATGACTACTTTTGTAACAAAGTAAATAAATCAGGATGAAAGGACTCAAAGGAATACTTAAATTAAAACAAAAATATATCCATTGTTTCGTCATAAATCTGCCTGGGAGTATGCCAAAGATGCATAATGTATGTTGTTGATAGATGTTTATTATTTAGGGTGGGTCGCTTACGGACCACAAACACCTCTTGTGTGAAAGAACATTTAGTTAACACCTTTGGTTGGCCACTTACCTTGAGCACTGCAAATTAGACACGCTTCCAGATGACCTAAATTATCTCAACACAGCTCTCTTATCAGCAGTGGAGCATGCATCCTTCAGATAGACAACTGCTATTGTCATAATTCAGAATTATTAATTAAGCATTTCAGTATAAGGGCTGTTTCACACATACTCCGTCTCCGGTGCGTATGCAGTCCGTGTGCGTTACGTATTTGGTGCAGAAGCAGCACAGACTCATTGTGGTTTCGCAAAGGACACGTTTACAGTCCGCTACCTATCCACGGCTGTTTAGGCCACAAACACAACATTTGTTCATTATTTACATTTCAAATCATGTAGCAAAAAAAAAAAAAAAAAACTTTTTAGCATTGTGACCCTTTTATCATAGAACAGTAACAATCTTTCATAATCATAGACATTAGTTTAAACTCAATAAATATAAACAGCGTATTATTCATGCATTTGACTTCTAGGTTTGCATAATAAGCTACTCAAGCAAGCGGCAAAACATTTAAACACAACATTTAGCCTACTTATCATGTTAGTATAACGCAAATATTAAACTTAAAGGGGGGGGTGAAATGCTATTTCATGCATACTGAGTTTTTTACACTGTTAAAGAGTTGGATTCCCATGCTAAACATGGACAAAGTTTCAAAAATTAAGTTGTACGTTTGAAGGAGTATTTCTGTTCCAAAAATACTCCTTCCGGTTTGTCACAAGTTTCAGAAAGTTTTTTTCGAGTATGGCTCTGTGTGATGTTAGATGGAGCGGAATTTCCTTATATGGGTCCTAAGGGCACTTCTCCCGGAAGAGCGCGCGTTCCCGTAGAGCACAGCATTCACAACAGGCACAACAGGCATTCACTGATCAGAGCGAGAGCGTCGAGTTATGAAGGATGCAGTACTACTCTATAGGTACTCAAGATTAACAGGATATAGAGTGAAAACGAGCATTTCACCCCCCCTTTAAAACACCACTGACAGAAACAGTCGACTCTTGTCTCATGCTTTTTCCGTTTAAATCTTTATTACAAGCAATCCCACGGGTATGTTGCCTCGTTTATCTAAAGGTGCTCTTTTTCTTGTTTTAAACCTAGCCAAAAACCCACGTGTTGCATGTGAAACACAGCAGGGTTTAATTAGTATACATTTATTGTGAAATTACTGCATTTTCGTGTCAATCCATGTTGATTTTTAAACGAACAAAGCGCTGTCACTTTAATTCAGCGTGTGCAGCACAGCAAAAATAGTCTCGGTACGTGAACGATCGCTGCACTGCTGCAGACACACCGCTCCTGGAACCCACTGATGGACTGCGGCCGCGTGCAGTGTGAACGCTGGAATCCGTTAACGTGGGGTGCGTAAAAAAATACGCAACGCATATGAACTGCAGACGGATTATGTGTGAAACAAGTGTAAGTGTTGGTCACTTTATTGGCCTTAGAAACAATTGACATTTGATTGTTTTTTTAAGTTTGTTGGCAAGAAAATAACATAACAAGAATTTTGGCAAAACAGAGTAGAACACAAACAATTGGTCACCATGTTAGCAGAGTTTTACTTGGCATGCATGCATGCTTCAATTGACTTTTCACTGACATTTGACTTTCTAAAACAGGCAGTGTCCAGAGCATTCCTTAATGTTTTAGTGACTGGCTTTGTCCCAGTGGTTACTGCTTACTTGATTATGTGCAGTGACCTAGGAACTGTTTACAGCAAAAATTTGGACACAGATGGGCATTAAAACATTAAACTTAAAAAAATGCCCTACACGCCCTTTCATAAAGAGTTTCACAATAGACAGGAGCCTATCAAGTGACTTTCAGGTTTCATCTTGAGCAAAATTGGCCGTGTCCCCGAGGCAAATAACCAAGAAAGAGTCCAGTTCTTCCGCCTGTGCTTGTTTTTCTTGTGTTTTGAAATCAACCAAATCACTTTTTGTCTTTTGTTTGCTGAAATTCATACTTGTTGTTTGTTTGATAAATGGCATTGATAATAAATGCTCATCATATCGTCATTGGGCCATAGACGTAGGAACTAGGCAAAAAAAAAAAAAAAAATCCTAAATATATTCTAATTTTGTCAAGAATTATATATATATATATAAAAAAAAGTCAATAAGCTCATCATTTGTTCTAAAATAGTCTAGTCTGGCTATGTCTATTTTTATGTTTCTGTTCAGCAGACATGAGGTTCGGGTTTGCACATTTCTCCATATATTACGCTCCAAGTTCACTCATTCCGTGGGGTCTCGCTCAACCCAGAATGGCCTGCTGGTTCCAAAATATCCAAGGAGACATTTAATTGTTTAGTAATAAACTGGTGTTTTCTGTGTCGCTGCAAATATTAAGTTGACGATGCTGACTTGCAATGAACGCCAGAGAGAAATGCACATTATGGATTACATAATCAGAGAGTAGCCTATTTATTTTAATATTTTCGTTTAAAAGTAGACATTTCAAGCTTTCTGTAATATATAGCCTTATATTTCTCAAATCTGTGAGGCACACGCTGAGTTTCGGTGCCCTCCATGCAAGTGATCCTGTCGGCGCCTCATTACATTGTCTGTTATATATTTGCTTCTTATTTATAAAATACGGCAATTGATTGATAAAACATTGATCAAAATTAAGATACAATTTATAGAAAACGAAAATCTTTATCTTAACAATCTGATTATACATTTAGTCAGGAATTATAGTTTGGAAAAAGTCTAACTAGTAAAATGTTTACAGGTTATGTGAAAACTAGTACTACAAGTATATAGGTACATAAATACAAAGAGACATACTCATGTTTATGATCTCTGCTGAATAAAGCACTTCATCCTTTTTTTCTGAGGAAATCCATTTCTCAAATCCTCAACCACATCACATCTTTTCGGTGTTCATTATGTCTTATTGCTCTCATCGCGAAGCAAACAGTAAAATAAAAAAACTTGAACAGTCTCGCTAATTTTTCTTCTGTGTGTGCGTATTCAAGCCGCACGCTTCAGTTTGAATCTGAATAGCGCGTTCAGCGCGGGGGCGTGGTCACAGTGAATACAATGAAGGGAGACATGAAAATCTAGGCATCGCGTTGCTTTCATATGAATTACTTTATAACAGAATATCTGTTTTGGCAGCACTTGTTTAGTTTAAAAGCAGACATGTCAAGCTTTCTATAGATATCTCTCTCATGTCTCTTCGTTGAGTATTCACGGAGTTACAGTTCATTTTAATGACGTGTTTGTACATTACGATCAGCGCAGACAGCACACCTTGTTTGTTATCTTTATTTTATAAGTGCCCAAAGTTCTGTTGTTATTATGTCTGTATTCAGAAAAAGTAGACCCTTTACAGATTTGATTGATGTATTTCTCTTTGGCTATCTGTACGATCAAAACTGAAAGTGTAATTTAAGTTCTTTTCGGGGTTATCAGGAGAAAATGACTCATGACGCGTATATGCGTTAATCGACTCCAGAGGGTTAATAAGAGTTTTCTATGAAACAAAACTAAATGTAGTCGTTAAAATCATGTTTTACCAAAATCAGGTCTTCACCTTTTCTCGTGCCGCTTTCATCTCTACGTGCAGACTGAGCTCGTGCGTCATTCGCGCCAGTTATTCAGCCAATAAAGTGTAGGCCTATGTTATTTAAAAATTGTGTCTAGTACTACATTAATTACAAAGGTTTAATTGGCATCTATATTTCAAACGGCCCGACCGACCGCGACCCGAATATCATTAAAAATATTTTTGGATGACTCGTAACCGCGGGCAACCGCGGGTGACCGCAGGTACCCGCTCATTTTGGATCAACCCGCGCATTACTGACACGGAGCACATTAAACTGGTAGCTCAACCGTAATTGCTTGATGCACAAAAACAAACCTCTCAGGTCCTTGTGCATCATGCAAGCACAACTGAGCTTTATCATATTTGCTGTACTCTATCTGTGTGTTGATCAGTGTGTTTGTGATTAAATCTGTCCATCATATAAAGTGACTGTGTCTCCTCAGAAGACTTTCAGACTTTTGTGTTGGCACATTCTCAAGAGTTTTATGTAACAACAAGAATCCACAGTTTAATCTGGTAGTCTGCAGCTTAGTGGAACTGAAGCCTTGATGCCTAATGTTTCCACCTTTTGGAAGTCTGGGAGGATGCATTTGGGAGGATGGAATCCTTGATTCAGAGGGACGTGTGACAACCAGGCTGTCAGCTGCTGTGGAACAGGAATCCCTCAGTGGACGAGAAGGACTCAGAGGATGCGCTCCTGTTTTTGTCCGTTTCCTCTGCAGAGCAGCCAGTCTTTGTCACACAACCTTTTGACCTGTCCTTGTATCCTCCCCTCTCCCCTGAGGAGATGTGATCCTTGTTCGTCTATGTCCATAGGAAACAAATAGCGGGTTTTATATTCCACAGCCAATGGCACCTTTACAATAACTTTACAATATCTGCTGAAACGTTCAAATTGTTTCCACATTTCAGAACACTGGAGTCAAAAACCGGCACACTGATGTCTTCAAAGCAAAGCAAATAGACAGTTTAGTCTTCGCTCTCTGCATGTCACGTTTTACGCTTTATAAGTCTGTGAGATGTTCTTAACTCTTGCCAAGGATTGAGATTGGCAACAGTCTCCCAGTAATCTCAATGCATTGTCTGCCAAACATCGTCATCATATTTAATTAAAATGGAATTAAAGTGGATATGAGATCATGGAAATTGAAGGTTTACTTTTTCAGGAGAAGAAATGAAAGGCAGAAATGAGCTTCATGTGTTGTGCACATGCTTCCTCTTTGCCTTGCAGAGAACATTAGGTTTTATTGTTGGCGTTTATGCAACCTCATCACCACAGGCCGCAGTCAGGTAGACACTACATTTCATTTTATGCAATTAAAATTTTTCCACATTTTCCAGAATATTTTGTTTGTTGGAAACATTTTTTGAAAGCCAGCGCTTAAATGTTTTGTTGACTGAATGACCAACTGTTATGTGTACACAACATCGAACAAACTGTATTTCCATCCAAAAGTAAAACTTCTGTTACCCTCATGTTGCTTCAAACACATAAGACTTTCCTTCATCTTCAAAACACAAATTAAGATATTTTTAATGAAACCTGTCCTGAGGGATTTCTGTCTTAAATTGTTTATATGCAAATAAACATATCAGGTTCCATTTGATATCTTCATTTGTGTTTCAAAAATCTAATAAAGTTTAGAACAACATGAGTGTAAACTAACATTTTAAAATTTATGTTTTCTTCATCTAATGTTGAAGGTTGGTTTGTGAGTCCTATTTATTTATTTTTTTCTTTTGTTGAGTTATGCCTTCTCAGTTCACTTAGAACACTCGCCCAAACTCTTCTATCAGTTTGTTCTAATGAATTAACATGTTCTTCTACTAGCTTAGCGAAGACTAGATTTTTTTCACTCTCAAGTGAGTATTCAAGACCACAGACTTCTATCTCAGTTCAGCATGTAGACGTGTTTCAGCCCTGGAGCGGCTGCAGTGGTATTCCATAGCAATGATCACATCTCTAACGCATTCGTGGAATTAATGCTGAAACTGAGCCCAGAGGGTTGAGAGTGATGTCATGTTCTGACAAAAAAATGTTGTACTTAATAAACTTGGAGAGGTTTAAGCCAAAAGAGGCCTTAGGAGAGGAAAGGAAAGAAAGGGTGAGAGAGGGAAAGAAGAGCGGTCTGGAAAAGATCAGTGTGAGAGGAACAGGAAAGATTGGACAAAGAGATAAACACAGTCCTGCTCGTAATTTAGTTTGATGGTTAACTGTGCCCTCAGTGTCACAGCTGTAATATGACCAAGACAGACATTTTTAACATAGGACATTTTGTTGTTTGCAGTAAACAAAAAATGAATAAAATAAATTGGAATTGAAAAACAAATTAGACCGTTTCGAACCTGTAGTTGGCTATTTGACTGCATACTTCACATCTAAGGTTGCAAGACATAGGATGCTGCCCTTTTGACATCAAAAGAAATTTTAAAATGAAATATATTTTTCCATGTCTGCCATCCATAATTTTTTTTTTGTTTGTTTTCTTTTTTTTTTTCTGAGCTTTTATTATTATTATTATTATTAGTAGTAGTAATAGTAGTAGTATTAAGATTGCATTACAATGCATTAATGTGTTTTATGGATCAAGGATGCATACATTGCTGCTGTAAAATTTGGCTAAAATTAGGTATCTTGGGGCCCTTTTGAAACAGCCTTTAAAAACTTTACTTTGTAATGGGATTGATAGGGATGTAACGATTCATTCAGCTCATGATTCAGTTCACGATTTTGACTTTTTGAGAAAACCTTTGACGATTTGGTTTTCTCACCTTTTTTTTTTACAAAATGAAATTTAAGTTATTATACAGTAAATGAGAAGGTGTCCTTTTATTAGGCTATTGCAGCACGTTTCTGTGTGAAATTTAAATATAACAAAACTTATTTGAAATTTTAAAACAAGAAGAAAGTTACACAAATAAAATAAATCTCTTCAGATAAACAAACTAAGGCTTTGTCTGTGCTCTTCCATTTAAAATGAGAGGCAACCACTGCATTGTAATCATCATCCAAAGATGCAGCGTACATGACATGCAGCAGGAGCAGTCTTTAATCTAAATTAGACAGTATCATTTTGAAACTTGAAGCAAAAACAGAATAGTCTGACTTTGGTCTGAATCTATACTACATAAAACAGCGTTTCCCAATCCCAGTCCAGTTAGACTTCCAGCAAAAATAAATCCGTGCCATCATCTGTCACTCTCACTCTGAACTCTGTATCAAGTTAAATGATACAAATCAGGAATAGCACTACTGTTGTAACTTTTGCACACAGATAAATACACAGACATTTGTAACTGTGTAACTGTGAACAAAGTCTTCAGATTGAGTTAAACTGCCCAACTCGGTCCCATTCTTTAGTTATGCATAATAAGAGTTAATATAATTGTACTTTAACCTGGGCCTCAAGTATTAGGCACTCTATGTATTTATAGATTGGTTGTTTTCAGCCTGAACACGTTTCCTAACTCTCCCTCTCTCTCTCTCTCTCTCTCTCTCTCTCTCTCTCTCAAATGAGCTTTATTGGCATGGCTTTGGAACAGCACAATGTTGCCAAAGTAATACACAGCGAACAAGTTATACTGGCATATAGATAGTAAAAAAAAAAAAAAAATGATTCATGACCATATTGTCTAAAACACATATGCACAAAAACAAACAAACAAAAAACAATAGCAAATACAAGGTAAATATTTACAGAGAGCACTGATAATGAAAAAGGGGGTTTAGCCTTTGTCCCTCATAATGTGGCAGGAGGATACACACTGCGCTGCTAGGTGGATATACTTTTCTTTCCCTTCCAAAATATACAGAGCTTGTCTATGTGGCACAATTTGAACTATTTGGGTAGAATGTGTCTAATGTGTTTATATTTGCTGTAGTGTGCTCGTCCTCTATGAGTCCCTCTCTTCTTTTGCTCTTCAGCTCTGTTTGTGTCGGCCCGTCTCCACACACAGACTGTGCTCACTCAGACGATACTTCGTCAGAAGCTTAGTCTCTCACTCTCACTATTTTTTTTATTTTATTTGTATTATTATTAACATTTTTTACTGTATCAATGGTTTTTCTTCTGTCAGTTAATGCATTATTATATTAATTCTACTTTGTGAATTGTTAATGCTTGGGAATTAGCTCACTTTGTGTATATACGATCTACACAAGCTCATATTATCAAATATCATTCATATCATTAAAATTAGGGTTGATGCGCTAGAAGGTGTTGACGGTGGTTTTACCGGTGTGAAGCCGCAACACCGTTATGTGATTTGCCGACCGCGGCACCACCCCCACCGTTGTTTTTATTTTTTATAGTAATAAACATTACACTTTTTCTTCCATTGACTTTAATGCATACACATGTGAATGCTTCAGACAGAAAACTCAGTCCCGTGCAAAAATTTGTTGCATTCCGCTGCATTCCATAGTTCAAAGTTGGTGAACTCTGGTTTGTGAATTCGCATCACGTGACACCGTGTGACCAACGGCAGATCAATATGTCACAGCATGACCTCCTATCTGAATAAAAAGAAAGTGAAGTGACATTCAGCCAAGTATGGTGACCCATACTCAGAATTTGTGCTCTGCATTTAACCCATCCGAAATGCACACACACAGAGCAGTGAACACACACACACACACACTGTGAGCACACACCCGGAGCAGTGGGCAGCCATTTATGCTGCAGCGCCCGGGGAGCAGTTGGGGGTTTGATGCCTTGCTCAAGGGCACCTAAGTCGTGGTATTGAAGGTGGAGAGAGAACTGTACATGCACTCCCCCCACCCACAATTCCGTCCGGCCCGAGACTAGAACCCACAACCCTTCGATTGGGAGTCCAACCCTCTAACCATTAGGCCACGACTTCCCCAAAGAAGAATATACATCTAAAACCACTTCCGCAAAAAAGAATATAAATCTAAAACCGCAGTGCTGCAGGAAAGCAGAGTAGATTATATGTTTTTACAGTTTAGGTGTGTTATTATTGTTTGTGTTGAATTTAAGTTTTTAAAAGACTCTGCAGAGCATGATGTCATATCACGACCGTTTCAAGTGTAGTGTGACCGTGGCTTAAAAACAAACTACTTTGCTACCAAATTGTCCCTAATTTGAAATTGAAAGTAAAGCAAGGTTTTACAAGCTATTTAAAAAAAACTGAAGGAAAAGAGGGAAAACTACCCCCCTCCCCACCCACAGTGATTACCGGTTTTGTCACGCATTGATTTACTGGTGGGAAAATTTCCTCACCATCACAACCGTAATTCAAATATCACTCAGAACCATTGTTCAGAAATCAAGTATTGTTTAAAAGAAAGAAAACCATTTGAGTGAGATTTCGAGACTGTGTGTACCTGAAGAACAAGTCGTGTGCCTTGCCTTTATTAGTTCAGAATGGACTTAACCTGAACCTTCCCGTAAACCCATCACTATTGCCACAAAGCCATCTCCATCTGTTCATTTTTACCATCATACACATCCCATTGCATATTTTTGTTACAGGAGGTCTTCCTCCTTGAGACTCTTTTAACTTTCACTTACAGTTTAGTCTGATAAAGGTCTCAGTTGCTTTGTGTACTTTTTTGCAGAAAGAAAACTGAAGCTCAATTATTATAGTAATAGATGATTGTGTCTGTAAAACTGCAGAGATGGGCCTCTTGGCCATTTCCAGGATTTCTCCCAGCATGCCTTAAAAGGACTTGGTTGAGAGCACTGGGGAATGTCTGTGAGGAAAACACTGAGATTGCACTGGTATTTATTCAGTCCCATTATTAATATTAATCTTATTGGAGTTTCATTCTCATGGCCAACTGGCGATTCTTATCTGTCTGAGCAGGTGCTAATGATGATGTACATTCATCTAAATGCTTTAAGCAGTCAAAGCAAAACTACTGTGATTTATTGATTTATTAGGATATCAGCTGTGGAGTATTTATACGTTCATAAATATGCTAAATTCACAGATCCAGTAATTCAACACTACACTACAGGTCATGCAGATTAAATCTGCTGATTTTTAGGAACGTCATCGTAAGGAATGAGCTGGTTTTATCTAGCTTGGCTTTTTCGTCTCAAGGAAGAAGAGTCTGTGATCTGTCGATCTGCATTTTCACCCCTCCCCCCAAAAAAATACTTCAGGATACATCAAGGCTACATTCATTAGCTTGTTACACAATGCGCAGCCTTTTGTTGAGTTTTGTGTAAACTAAACTAATACTTTAAGAGAGCGATCTACATAATAATGCATTCCCTTTTGTGTCTGATAAAAAATAATCTTTCCACCACCTTCTGGCTTCAGACTTGTTCTGCTTCTGCTACAGGTACTGATTCAACTGTTGCCTCTGCTGGTAATAAGTGTGTTCCACTGTGTGTTTTTTTGCTGTTGACATCATACTACTAGCATATCTATATATGTGTGATTCTATTTGACATTTGATGAAACACCATGGGTGTAACTTCATTTCAACATGGCAAAACACATTGACAGGATGACCTGCACTGCATATAATTAAACACTTTTTTACCCTGAAGTATTACGAATACAGTCTTCAGCTTATGTGAGTGTAAACCATACAACCAATTCTTAACAAAAACACAGTTTATTTCCGAATGTGAAAACTTTATATATATAAAAAATCAGCAATTGATTAGAACTCTTCTTCACAACCAGAACAACCAGGCTATTTTGTTGGCATAGGGAAAAGGAAAGTGACCTGAGCAGCCTGTCTTCCCTTAAATCTCCATAAATACAGTACTGATTACTAATTATATGAACATGCTGTAAGCTAGCTGGTTTATAGGTACGCTGAGCCTTGCTTCACTGTGACCCCATGAGCTAAACACACATGTGGGTCTAATCAGGACGTCACTGTGAGTGACATCACTTCCCCATTTGAAGTTTCTGTTTTATATTCAGTATGTGACTCAGTGGGGAATTTCTAAGTAAATTAAAACCATACTGCTCAGAAAATCTTAATTTTAAAAAAGGAAGCCTTCTATGTGTTATTGAAATATGAATCGGTGAGATTTCAGTTTAAAAATAAATGAGTTGTTCATATCTCGATGTCTCTTCGCTAGGGTCTGGTCCCGTGCAAGGGCTGTGCGTGAACTGAAATGACTGAATTACTGAAATTCTCTTTCCCAGGCACAAACACACAAAGGTATTTCAGAAAGACTGCCCATGCCTTTACTGTAGTAAATTGCTTGTGATAATAAGCATTTGCTTAATGACAAGTTGGCAAGGGTTTTCTTAGCATGCATTACTCATTGGTTCACAGTGCATATGAATGATTGCAGTGTTTAAGACTTAGGAAGGGTGTGTTTCTACAGTCCAAAGGCAGTTCGGCTGCTGAAGTGTGTGCATCTTTATTTCTTGGGCACTGTCTTTTGGTCGTACTTTAAACTCCTTTAAACGTATTAAATGCCTTCAGAGTAAAATGTTTCAGAGGAGTCTTAGTCTCGTCACAGTGACTGTACAGCTGTTTTAAAAACGTGGTTTCCTGTGATGAGCAATACATTTTCCTGCTTTTTTCTCAGTGATCTAAAGATGAACCAAGATAAACCACTAAATCCTCATCAACACATTTAGTAATGTAAATCTGTCATAGATTAGCTAATATTTCTTTGTTTTTATTGTCTTTGTGCAGTATGTATTTTTGCATAGGGGAATTCTTGAAGCACTGATTTGCTTTGTAAGTTTGGAGGGGAATGTGGCTGAAGGGGTCTTAGGATATACAATCAGAAAGGTTATCTGTTGTTTTTAGGGGAAAACCAAGAAGGCGATTGGACAGCACGCACGGAGGTTCAGCCTGCTGACAATCCCTAAAAATTCCCTGGTCGATCCGAGGGAATTCCTTCAACAGTGAAGCGTTCAGAAAACACAAACCAAAAACAACACGCCCTGGAAACACTGATTCTAAGGTCAAACTCTCCGAACGGCCAAACCCTGGTGCTGACCCAAGCAAAATATTTAGTCAAATTTATGTCAGAGGAGTTTTCTGTACCAAAAATACACCACAGCTTTGATAACAAATATATTACGTAGACCTAAAAATGTTCGCAAAAAGCCGCTCGTTCCAGGAAACTGACATCTCTGTCGTGTCAACCCATATATTACGGAGTTGGTAAATACGGGTTTGGTGCTTTATTGTCAAAACAGAGACACTGGCAGAGACGCGTATTTTAGTTTCAAACACAGAGGCCTGTATTTAAAGTGACATTATGTTTTCAAATGAGAGTAAAAACACACTGATAAATGAAACTACGAGGCTTGCTGCACCAGTGACTTTAAAACCAAAGACACCTTTTCAAGGAATAATTCTTCTAAAAAAGAAAATGGTCATAATTTACGTAATGTTTATAGTCTTACTGAACATGCTGCTCTATAGCCATATCACACACACACAGACAAATATCTAACCATCAAAACTGTTTCACAAGACATCACCGATGTTTCCAAGTTCCTGGTGAAACATTGGACTAATATCTTGACTAATAACTGCATTTAAGGGCACAAAGCTTTCTTTCTGTACTCAAATTTAGACTTACTGCAGGGAAAACATGACAAACACACACAAACACACACACAAGACACTGTCGCAGGCTAAATTGTGTAATACTCATTTTACTCACATACATGTCTTTACAATACACACCTCTCACTGTTTGGTAATTTGTGTACCGTTTGATCTGTCTTGCATGGCTGCACACAGCATGGGATGAACTCATCATAATGTGTGGGTTTATCAAGTTTGAGTAATTCAACGTGTTGCACCAATGAGTGAGCAGCAGATCTCAATGCCATGAGTCAGGTCTCTGACTGTCCTATCTGTGCCTGCACTCTGCTGGGTCAGCGTTGTTGTTTAGGGTCCAGAGCATACGGGATAGACCACTTCTCAAGTTTCTAAACGTGTTTGTCAGCTGACGTTGCTTACATATAGAAGATTTGAAGATTGGTGTATTCATTTCCATAGTCTTTAAATGTAAATGTTAAATGTCATATATATATATATATATATATATATATATATATATATATATATATATAATATATATATATATATATATATATATATATATATAATCTGACAAATGGCTGCACGAAGAGCTACCAGGGATTTTTTTTTTTTTTTTGCAAGCCCTGATATGTATAGTTGTATAAAAAAGATACATATATATTTATAATGTCAAATATTTTTTCGATTTATGATTTCCTTTTGAGCCACAGTCTGATCTGCTTACATTCTTCTTGGCACATTTAGTTTGGGATTTCACTATGTATTGCATGTTGTAACATGTGGCAACTTCTACAGCCACGTCTTCGTGTTTACAGAATGATGCCTACCTCACACACATGCGGAAGAAAGGAAAGAATACAGTTTCCTGTCACTTCTATTTTGAGTCTTGTTGAAGGATCAGGAGCTCAACAAACAATGCGTTGATTTAATTCAGTGTCCACTGGCTGCCATTTGCCCTTCCTAACGCCCACTAGAATTAGCTGTTTAGCCTCCTCTGTGTGCAGTAAATATGATATCAGAGAAATCGTAGGACAGATGTTATTTTTAACTGCTGTGTAAGAGTTAGGGGGGCTCAAGCCCCTGCCCCTTTAAACCCCGATACTAAAGTGCCCTTTCGGTCCGGTCTATCTTTCTACTGAGGGTGAAACACCCACGTAGTAAGCAGGAGAAGATGTGATGAGTAATTTGGTGCCAGCTCATTTCACACGGACAGGCTCAGCTGTCGATGTTTACAACACTGCAGTGCTGGATGCCGCTCCTAGTGTTCATCTTAAAATATCCCAGCACTCTGTCCCACGGACCCCAGTAGAGTTCACTTATATCGAGATCATCCTTTGGGAGTCCACAGACTGAAATCCGCTCCATCTGATTCAAAAATCCACTCCCAGCCAGAGCATAACTTTCATTATGACCAAGACCAACTCATATCTATGAATGGGTGGTATTGTTAAGCTTTTCTTTAGGGAATGCTTTTCTGTGCTCCTGAATAGAGGACAATGTCTTCCAAATATTTCCAGTAAGATTCAACAGAAGGATTTTGTTTGTCTTTAATGTTTAAGGTCACGTCACCGCTTCAACAGTCCAATCCACAATCCAATCTTCACTGATCCTTCAGAAATCATTGGTGACTGTGGCAGATTTTCACCACCACGGTGTTAATATACCAACTACCATCAGTGCTGTGGTGTTATTATATATATATATATATATATATATATATATATATATATATATATATATATATATATATATATATATATATATATATATATATATATATATACAGTACAGACCAAATGTTTGGACACACCTTCTCATTCAAAGAGTTTTCTTTATTTTCATGACTATGCAAATTGTAGATTCACACTGAAGGCATCAAATCAAAACTATGAATTAACACATGTGGAATTATATATGGAATTATATACATAACAAAAAAGTGTGAAACAACTGAAAATATGTCATATTCTAGGTTCTTCAAAGTAGCCACCTTTTGCTTTGATTACTGCTTTGCACACTCTTGGCATTCTCTTAATGAGCTTCAAGAGGTAGTCACCTGAAATGGTCTTCCAACAGTCTTGAAGGAGTTCCCCGAGAAATGCTTAGCACTTGTTGGCACTTTTGCCTTCTGTCTGCGGTCCAGCTCACCCCTAAACCATCTCGATTGGGTTCAGGTCCGGTGACTGTGGAGACCAGGTCATCTGGCGCAGCACCCCATCACTCTCCTTCTTGGTCAAATAGTCCTTGATGCCTTCAGTGTGACTACAATATTCATAGTCATGAAAATAAAGAAAACTCTTTGAATGAGAAGGTGTGTCCAAACTTTTGGTCTGTACTGTATATATATATATATATATACAGTACAGACCAAAACCAATACAAACCTGAGCAGCCGGGCATTTGCGATCACGGGAACTTGAAGACACTACAAAAGCAGTTGGGTGACATGAAAAGAGATGGCTCCAGATCAGCGATGTATAATTAGGTTTTCAAAAAGGTGCATTGCTCAACATGAGATTAATTTGCTGATTGCAGAACAACTTGTGTTTTCCTGCGCTCAAATCTAAAGCATGATCTATAGGAAACGCTGTATGGCGTTTGAGCTAATTTGTGAATTAGCATAGACTTAACGTCTAAATAAAAAAACAACTGTTACTGTTATTACACTTGTATAAAAAGCTTTGTGTTGTGCTTGTTGTAGATTGCGTGACATCACATGCACGCTACCGCCAGTGGCAATAGACCACCATGATGATGCGGTTGTCACAGAGACCGTCACAGCCCTAAAATAAATAATCAAACAAACTGACCCCAAAACCTTTGAGCGCCAGTTTAGGTTAATATGTGACTGTGGTACACATTTCGGAAACACTTAAACAGCCACAAATAAAGCAATTCCTCATTTGCTTTTGGATTCAAAATGTTTAACTCTCTGATTTGTCTCTGATTTACAGAGCTTTCATTGGCCCAGAAGAAGTTTGCTCAGTGCCTGGGCGAGTTCAAATTTGAATACATCGGCGACGCCAAAACTGACGATGAGAAGTGCATTGGTGAGTGTTTTTCTTTTTTTCTTGCATATTTTCATCTGCGTACTTGCATACAGTTGCCTTTATTTTAACACTTGGCTACTAGTGTGACGTGGGTGAGATCTTGGCGTATGAACTCGTCTGTTTGTTTCAGACAGGTGGCTCACATGCTGAGAAATATGTAAATAATCATGCATAGATAAACTTTGCTCATTGTCTGCATGTGTGCCATTTCAGATGAATCATTGCAAGAATTCTCCTCCTTTCTTAGAAACTTGGAAGACCAAAGAGAACTGATGGTGAGCACAATCAGTTGAGACTTGCATTAAAAACATAATCTGTTTTACATTTCAATAAAATTCTTGCCGGCTTAAAAATAAATAATAAATAAATAAAAGAAAAAGAAAAAGAAAAAATAATAAAATAAATACACACACATACAAACATGTATATTTATTTATTCATTTATTTTTAATATACAATACTGTGTATATATATATATAAATATATATATATATATATATATATATATATATACACACAGTATTGTGCAAGAGTCTTAGGTCACTAGTATTTTCATCATCAAAAATGGTTATAGGTCAGTTATTTATATCTTTTACTGTAGTGTATCAGTAGTAAATATTAGTTTACATTTTTTGCCATTAATTGTAATAATCCAGTGAGATTTATTGTTTGCACAAGGAGTCTTACAACAGCCAGTGCCCCACACAGAGATCTGATCTCACCATCATCAGTCTGTCTGGAATAACATGAAGAAACAGAACAAACTAAATCCAGAAGAACTGTGGCAATGTCTACAAGACACTCCAAGAAACCTATCTGCAAAGCTACCTGATAAACAATGCGCAAGTGCACCTAGGACAAACGTTTTTGTTAACTCATGGTGGTGTCACACCAAATGTTGATTTAATTTAGCCAAGTTAATAGAAGTTTATTAATAACATCTATTTATGGCATTATTTTTAATGGCATCCTCATTATACTGCGTTTTTACACAAGTGCCTAAAACTTGACACAGTACTGCAGCTTTGCGTTTTGGAGACGTTTATATATATATATATATCTCAGGGCTGTCAAATGATTAACATTTTTAATCAAATTATTCTGAATTTTCAGTGGATTAATCATGATTAATCACTATTTGCAATTACACCTGAATCCTAACAATTTTTTTTTACCTGAAATGCAAACCAAAAGATAAATAACAGGACACAGATACATAATTTTCATGTATTGATTCATCAACGTGGTTCTTTTTTTCTGAATTTCAAAAGTTTAACATTTACTTAGATCAAATTTACCTGAGCACTATATCAAACCATGCCATTTAACAACAGATAGTGTAAGAGTTTTAGGTGAACCAGTGGTTAAATATAGCCACATATCTATGAAATTATGCATAGAGAAACTCGAAAGAATGAACTCAGAAACACAAACATGTGCCACAATCACATAAGCAGCACTCTGGGCACTCTTGTTTTTGAGAGGTGTTCATTTGCTCTGCCACAATACTTTAGGATCGATATTTTCACGTTCTGAAGGCTTCAGGTGCCAGTAAAACCAAGTAAAAATGCATATGCTGTTATTTTCACTGCATTGCATGTAGGCGTTCTGCGCATGCGCAGTGTGAAACACAGGATGCTATAACAGGAAGAAGCTCCAGCGTATCAACTAGCAAAGTCGTCTCTGTTTATCGAGCTTGGCATGAATGTATTTGAGAGTAACTGGGGTAAAACCTTAAGCTTCTTCGGTGTTTTCGTCGTGGCGCTCACCGCTGTTTTTTACCATCTTGAGAATTCTGAGATCGACGAGAATTTCCTGACCTGAATAATTTGTCACACTGCGCATGCGTGAAATGCGTAAAATTTTTTACGTAATTAACAACGTAATTTTTGACAGCCCTAATATATATATATATATATATATATATATATATATATATATATATATATATATATATATATATATATATATATATATATATATATATATATAGTTAGATATATTTACAGATTTTTATTTTTATATCATGGTCATTTGCATGAAAAACAGAAAAGCACAAACACAAAAATCAGCCTTAACACTGAGGTCAACACATATTTTATAAAGTGACATCAGTCGTCTGTTTGTCCCTGTATGCTTCAGCTCTGTTTGAGTCACAGTCACAGGAAGTGAGTTACATTGCCATCAGTTATTTGTGTCCTCTGCCTCAATGACTTCTGTGATTACACAAGACGGCTGTTTATGTTGAGTCATGTCACCCTAAATGAGTTGTTTATGAACTGTACTTTCAAACTAGGGGTGGCCAATATGAAAAAATGTCATCACATTTTTTTTTTAAATATCACGATTCATGATTTGATCACGATTCTTTGTCATGTGGGTTTTACTGCTTTGCAAGTTTTTTGAGCATTACAGCCAAACCAATTTCCCTATTATAAAGACAATGCCTTTCAAGATAAAAAAAGAAAAGAAAAAGAAAAGCAGATATTTAGGCCAAAGTGGGCAAAGATAAAAAATATTTGTCATTATTTTATCTGTTTTAAAAGAAATAAGAAAAAAAAAGATACACATTACACTATTTTACTAAACATAATATAAAAATAAAACAAAAAGTGCTTTATTCTCCGGTGCAAATGTATTTTGCAGGAGCATTCAAGAAATTGAATGAACAAATATATTTTACAAAAAAAACTGTACTGTATAGACTGATTTTGTTGTTTTATTAACGTTAAAGGAATAGTTCACCCAAAATCAATGTAACCTGTTTGTCAATTGTGTCATAGTGTTTTATTTGTATGCCATCATTTATTCACTCAAAATTTATTTTAAACCTGAATGAGTTTCTTGCTTCTGCTAAACATAAATGCTATTTTGAGGAACGTGGAAAACCAAACAGTTCCATGTTTTTCTTTTCCTACTAAGTCAGTGTGGACCACCAACTGTTTGGTTACCCACATTCTTCAAATTATTCTTTTGTATTCAGCACAATAAGTAAATTTATACTGGTTTTGGTTTAACATGTGAGTGAGTAAATAATGAGAGAAATGAAATTTTATGGTGAACTGTCCCTGCATGCTTAGTACTGTCCCTTTAACACCTGCACATCTAATATAGGCTACAGGCACGTATCCGTTTTTCGCTCAACTGTTTACTTTAATTTTAGACATAGCCAACTAAGTCTACAGTCATGGCCAAAAGTTTTGGCAGTGACATAAATTTTGTGTTTCGCAAAGTTTGCTGCTCAAGCTGTATTCATTCACAATCTTTCCAGATTACTATGCAGAGTGATCAGATACATTTTAAATAATTGCTAAATGCTTCATTGACCATAACAATTTACTTTTAACCAAAAAACTAATTTCACAGTTTTTTGATCCTGACACAAAATGACCAGCTAACATTAATTGACTAATCACATCAGCAGGACATGTGAAAGTGTGAATGAATACTAGTCAGATAAAAGCACTGTAATAGTTAGATTGTAAGAGCAGACTGGTTGCTATAAAAAGAGGGAAGAATAGCTTCCAATCATTGTGTTCTTGTTAGCAATGGTTACCTCCAAAGAAACACGTGCAGCCATCATCACTTTGCATCAAAATGGCCTCACATGCAAGGACATTGCTGCAGAGAATATTGTACCTGAAAAACCATTTACCAGATCATCAAGAACTTCAAGAAGAGAGGTTTGACTGCAGTGAACAAGTCTTCAGGTGTCCAGCAAGCACCAGGGCCGTCTCTATGGAATCGTGTCACCAGCAGTGCAGAGCTTGCTCAGGAATGGCAGCAGGTTGGTGTGAGAGCATCTGCACGCACAGTGGGGCCAAGACTGTGGGAGGTGGGCTCTCTCATAATTCTGCCCAAAACACTGCCAGGAATAAAGAGTAGTATCAAAACGTCCTGCAAGAGCAACTTCTTCCAATGATCCATGAGCAATGCATTTTCCAGCATGATGAAGCAACCACTTCACAAAGCAGAAATGATAAAGAAGTGACTTGAAGATCATTACATTGAAAATTTGGATACGTGGACGGGCAACTCCTGGGATCTCAATCTCATAGAGAATGTGTGGTCAGGCCTCAAAAGCGAGTCGACAATTAGAAGCCCACAGATCGTGATCAACTCCGAGAACTAATAAGGCAAGAATGGATCGCCATCCGTCAGTATTTGGCCCAGAAGCTAATATCCATCATGCCAGAGTGAACTGCAGAAGTTATGAAGAACAAGGGTCATCACTGTAAATATTGACTCATTATATATTAGCCTTTAAAACTTCTGATATGCTTATCATTGTTTTTCAGTAAACCATAGAAACGTGGAAAAATAATCTACAGATAATGAATCAGCAAACGTTGCAAAACACAAAATTTATGTCACTACCAAAACTTTTGGCCATTACTATATATGTAAATCTTGTGTGATTTGACAGTATTAGTGCAAAAGATAACTTAGTTTAGTAATCATTCGCTGTTTGACAGGCTTTTTTGTGCACGGTAAAAGTGTGCACGTCAGGCCAGCGCGTGAACAAAACATTTAACCAGAAAGGCAAATAATGTACTTTTGTGACTGCAAATAAGTGCAGTGTCCTGTGAGAGTAACTCTACCGCTACGTTAACACTGATGTGAACGTATGTGGCGTTGTACACTAATTCCCTTAGTCTTTGTTCTACAGCATATTGAGACGGAGGCACTGTAACATGATACTACAATATTTCTTCAAAAGAAGCGATATATACGATATGGTACGATATGACTATTTTTGATCGTGGATGATAAAAATGTCTCCACGATCAAAAATAGTCATATTGCACCGCCCTATTTCAAACCTTCTGGTTGAAGATCTAATAGCAACTGATTTAAGTCCTTTATATTTCAAAGAGTAATAGCTATATTATCCGTAGTTAATTTCCAAATTGCTTTTACAGTGTAAAATGTGTAAGAATAAAATAAAATCAAAACAGTTAGATTCCTTAAAGGCATTAAAAATCAGTTTTGCCTATTAATGTAACAGATCCTCCCTTCACATGATTTTTGCATTCTTAATGTACGAGAGGCTTTTCAGTCTAATGCAAGGTTAGCCATCTAGGTAGAAAGGGCTCATGTTGCATGTAGGTCATGTTAGTATTTATTTAGTACGTAACATTAGAGAGCCGAAGGGCCTGCCCATGACTCAAAAGTGCAACAGCTGACAGTTGTTTCGAGCCCAACCCGTTCATAACTCTGCAGCAGGCCAATGATGTTGCGGCCCCTCGGCAGACTGAAGGCTTACGTGGAAGGGGTGGAGCCTACAGGCCCTGACAGAGTCATCACAGAGCAGTGGCAGAGCATTCGGAGTACTAACTATTCTGAGTCTTACAAAGATATGTTTTTATATAATAATAAACATTGTGAAAGCCTTCTTGTTAAAATATGGGCTTTAGAAAATGATTACTTTCTTTGGAATTCTAAAAGAATATTGCTTATTGCTGCAGATTTGGAAACATGTTCCCGAACTTCAGGCTTGTCCATTTACATCAAAAGTTACTTAGAAAACAACATAATAGAATTGTGCAAAGCTGCATACATACTATTGTACAAAGCCCCTGCAAGAATTATAACACTTTGCATTTGCTCACAAATTGTTTGCATTTCCCTGAAACTTTTGCAATCTTCCACAAATATTTTGTGTTAACCCAAGAAAACTGTTGTGGGCAAACACAAAACTGGTGATGTTAATAATATATGATACAGTACATGATTTGTGTGTGTTTGAGTCAAGGGCAGTGGTTTTAGCAGTTGGCTGTTTTGACTCAGGCTGGTTTATAATAAATGATTTTGTAAGTTTCTCTGGGTATAGAAAACTTTTTTTTTTTTTGGTAACAACTTATAGTTAGTAGAATGTCTAAAATGGACTATAAAAATAAGTAACTTTGCAACTACGTCAATACATTTTCACAAATTTGCAACTACATGTCTACTAACTGTCAGAGTAGACTTAGAATATATATTTTTTTTTTTCTCCTGCATTTCTGTGTTGGTCTATTCATTTCTAGGGAATACTTGTTTCAAAATGTCAGATGGCTAAATTAACCGTTTCGCCTCGGGTGATGGAATGATGACACCTTTATTGGCATTTACCGTTAAAACCCAGAATGTGTTTGTGCAAGTTTTGATTAAAGGAGATCATTCCGTTACTGGTTATGTTTGATAAAAATACATCAAATGTCCTTTATCCAATGGATTTTCTTTTCACAGATGAGAAACATCACTGAGACGCTGATGAAGCCTTTAGAACAGTTTCGGAAAGAGCACCTCGGCTCAGCAAAGGTAAAAGCATAGCTCTATCCGTCATCTCTCACACTTAGGATATTCCATTTAACAGATGGAAAACTGTAGATTTATTGAAACCAAACTTGCTTCTCGTATTAAAAATAGTATGTTCCTCCATTTCATATGTTCTCATGCTATCTTCAGGCAGAGAGAAAGAGGTACGAGAAGGAAACCGAGAAGTACTACAGCTCACTAGAGAAACTTTTGAACATGTCAGCAAAGAAGAAAGAGCCACAATTACAGGAGGTACTTCACATTTCATTCTTCCCACACACAAGATGGATGTGTAACGCAAACTATTCACAGAAATGGTCATTTCCTTCTGTATCTCCAAAATAAATCAAATAAAAATGATACTTTAAGGTCAATGGTTTGCTGTATTCTTTAGAAAAGTGTTTATTGCGCTTATTTAGTTAGGGAACTTTTGCTTTTGGTGCAGTGCTTTTTTATTTTCGATAATTGAAGTCTGTTGTTATTTATTTCTACCATATTTATAAAGCCTAAATCCCTTCTAACGCTGGGAAAGTGTAAGAGTGCAGTGTATTATCCAGCGTAAATCTTGATCCGGTGATGTTGGGGGAACATAACCTTTTATGGCATACCCATCATGCCTATATGTTGTATACACTGAGCATAAAAAGCACTGGAGTCTGTTGAGATTTTTATGGTGGGCCATTATGTTACTGCGGACCGTATGACGTGTGTTTGGGTCAAGGGCAGTGGTTTTAACATTGGGCTATTCTGAGTCAGACTGGTGTGCGTGATTCCTAGAAATGTTGAAGAACACCAGGGACTATTCAGTTATGCACAAATTTATAAGACACTTATCATGGGCCATGTTCACATGTCACTAGCCAGATATGTTTAGGGATGAGTGTTTTGTTTTGTTTATGCTGTCTCTCTCCCACCTGTCCTACATATGCAATCCAGAGAAAGGCACGCTGTTTAATGCATGAGCTTGATGATAACACACAAAACAGTGAATCTGGCAGTTTACAAGAAAAAAACAATACAAAAAAACACCTGATGATTATATCTCCATCAAGTAATGATATATTAGGAACTAGCAAATGTTACAAACCCCATTTGGGTTACACTGCTGGCATCCATTTCTCTTGTTTACAAGAAACTGTGGTTCTCGGGATGTCAGCTGCATACATTTGAGTTATTCCTGTCTTCCACATGCACCCGAATGCTTAACACGCACAGAACAACAGCTTTAGGAATTCATTCTCGCATTGAAATGTTTGTGAGATCGCCAAGGAATGTTGCTAAGAGATGTCAGTGTGATGCACTGTATTTAACTGTATTTGCTCACCTAATAACTATATTACAATGGTTGGTGTTTAGCACTGTTTACATTTCAGACAAACCTTTTCACAATTACATCATCCAAGCCTTTAATTGGTTTTCAAAAATTACATTTTCAGAATAAGGCCGTTTATTTTGTAAAAGCAGGCAACACGCGGTCAGGTAAATGCGGGACAGACAGCTTGAATTTTTCTGTTTCATCTCAAGTGTTAGAGTAGTTTTTCACGCTGTCTGTCTTTCAGGCAGACATGTCGGTGGAAGCGATGAGGCAGCACTTTCAGGAGTCGTCCCTGGAGTATGTGTGCAAGCTGCAGGAGATACAGGAGAGGAAGAAGTTTGAGTGTGTCGAGCCTGTGAGTGCAGGACCTTTTGTCCAGATTGTCATTCAATTTGATTCATTTCAACATTGTTTGCTGACTTGTTTGCAATTTAAAACATCTGGTATGCTGTCACTTATCAAAAAGAAAAATTCACTCTCAGTGCTGCTTCTCCAGAATAAATGTTACAAGTATACATTTCTGTGTATACTGTACATATACACTATTTCACAAGTATTTAAGTTGTTGTGTGTAATTTCTGCACCACTAGCAACATCAACAGAATAGCAAAAATAAGGGCTGTGTTTGGAATTAAATAATAATATCTCTTAATCATGTTGTAAGCAAATATTATGCAAAACTGATTTTAAAAAAAAGAATTCCTTTACTTATAAAATTATATCTGGACACTATGTACACACAGATAATAAAATTATAATAATATTGTCAACTGTTACCATATATACAGTACCATTTGAAAGTTTGGGATTGGTAAGATCTGTGAAAGTCTTTTATGCTTACCAAGGTTGCATTTATTTGACCAAAACACTGTTAAATATTATCACAATTTAAATTCCTATGACCCTAATATTTTTTAAATATATAAGCTGAATTTTTAGCAGCCATTACTCTGGGCTTCATTATCACATGGTCAACATTTCTTATCGTTATCAATGTTGGAAACAAACGTGATGCTTAGTATTTTTGTGGAAACCATGAAACATTTTTTTAGGATTATTTGATGAATATAAATATTAATTTGTATGAAATTAGAATTTTTGGTTACACTTTACATGTCTTATAGCCTTTATATATAATGCATTATAAAAGTAGTTTTTAATGCATCAATTATGCTTTGTACTGCACCCTACAATCCATTGTATGATCTTGTGATTAATTGTAACTGCATACATCATAATACTTATAATATTTGTTGTTCCACCTTTAAAAAAAAAAAAAGTATAACTCATTAAAATGAGTATGAAAAACAACCTACAAATATTATAATGTATTTTACATTTGTTTACAATAATTTATGAAAAGATATAATGCATTACAGTGTACATTATAAACAACTTTATTATGCATTATACATAAAGGTTTTAAGTAAAGTGTTAACTAAACTTTTTAAATGTAAAAGTCATTACTGTCACTTTCAATCAGTTTAATGTGTCCTTGTTGAATAAAAATATTAATTTCTTTAAAAAAAATTAATAAAACATTAAACATTAAAACATTGACCCCAAACTTTTGAGCTGTAAGCCTACCTTCAATCAAATGATTAAATGAAGTAGAATATTTAGTGAGAGCTGTAGGTGAGGCATGGTTACATTTGGTTCAGTCTCCACATACAAAATCCTATTATAAATATAGGTGTGTTCAAGACATTTACAAGTAGAGCAAGTATTCTAACGAGTTAATTCACTTTGTCCACACACGATTCGATAGATTGCATAAGCAAATTAGTATTCTTTATATGGAATCTTAAGCAAATATTTAACTGAAATTTACATTCACTTTTCCAGTTTATGAACACCTGTGTGACTTTCTAAGTTGCTTCGAATTGAATAATTATGACTGATTATAGAAACTCGAGAATACCCTTCCCAAAGAATATTAGTCATTTAGTAATTTCTCTAATTCCCTCTCTTTCTCTCGTACAGATGCTGGCGTTCTTTCAGACTGTATTTACTTTCTATCATCAGGGATACGAGTTGGCCAAAGACTTTGACCATTATAAAAAAGCCCTTCAAATCAACATTCAAAATGTAAGTAAAAATGTTATAATGTTTTTGACTACAAAAACTTTAGAACTATTTGTAAATGATTTATTTAATATATATTGCATTTTGTAAAAAAAAAAAATGTAATGCACATTTCCAACAACTATGAAATACTTGTTTGCCAAGTACATTAAACAGCTATAGACACACTTTTAAGTGATTCTCCAAGATTTATCAGTCTTCTTCTAGTTTACACTATTAACTTGCAGAGTGGCATGGAAAGAGAGTTAGTGAGACAGGATACAGCAGCTTTTTGAGGACCAAGGCTTCCAAGGGAAACTTAAAGGCCTTTGTTTGCATTGACCTTCCATTGTTTAACTTCTAAGTCGGAAGTTTGAGAGCCGACTTCCCTCCCCTGCCCTATTTGATTGGACCACGTCAATATCTCCAATGGTGTTTTGTTTTCAATCAGTTGTGATGGTCAGGGTCAGAGTTCTGAGGATGTATAACCTTGAAAACATGGGTCTTAGATTAGCTTGATGGGGTTTTTAGAAAGCACTTGGAAGTTACTCATCTCAGTGGATTCCCAGTTACCAGGCTCTTAGAGAATCTGTTGAACATGACTGTTGATTTTGTCATGTTTGTGCCTCTGCTTTCAGACACGGAGTCGTTTTGAGGGCACACGCTCTGAGGTGTACGAGTTATTGAAGAGAATCAAAGAGTCGCCACAGGAATACAGACAGACCAGCCCCATCAGCAGTGAGGGCTATCTTTACGTACAGGAGAAACGTACGCAAGATCAATTTTATGATGTAACGCTGGGGCGCCTGTTATCTGCTGGTTGCATTGCTGATCGTTATCGCTGTTTCCACAGGACCTCCTCCTTTCGGATCCAGCTGGGTGAAACGCTATTGCACGCTTGTCAAAGAACAGAAGATTCTACACATGAAGACGTTTGACCAGAGATCAGGCGGGAGGCTTGTAAATCATCCTCACACTTGACACATTAGTCGTGATAATGGCACTGTTCTTAAACGTGTAGCCGATCTGCTGATCACAGAATGTTCTGTATCCATTCAGGGTGAGACCGAGTCTGTTACAATCAAGTCTTGTGTCCGCAAAACCACAGACACTCTTGACAGGAGGTTCTGCCTAGACATAGAGATCACAGATCGGTATGTTGGACATGCACCCCCAGCTGTGATGGTAACTGCGAATGAATGCAATGATGCATTTCTGATTCACAAGAAATCAGGTCATTTAATTAAAGAATATTCCTGCACAAAAGTAAAAAAAAAAAAAAAAAGGCGGGACATTTGCCAAGTATGGTAACCCATACTCTGAATTGGTGCTCTGCATTTAATCAATACAACTGAGACTTAACCTGTGACCTTCGGGTTACAAGTCCGCCTCTATAAAACTGAACCCTTCTGTGCTGACAATCCTTTTCCTAACTTGGTATTCCCAGCCAATCACTTAATTATTCCTTTATGATTGTTATTAGATTGTTAGTGAAGAATTTAATTTTAGACGATAATCAAGAAAGGAAAAGCACTAGATATTTAAACCCACTCTGAAAATACTGGGTTTAACATGAGACAAATTAGATTAATTGGCGCTGAATCTCATACGTCAGAGAGTAAGGAAAATCTAAATATTTTGATCTTCCGGGATACACTAAGGACCCTCGTTAATCAAAGCCAAAGCTGACCTGGGCAGAGTGATATGATGAACGTTAATCGTGTTCATCTTGAGGCGGCTTAGTGGAATTTTTTCAATGGCACATCAGAATGTTACCAAGTTAGGAGCTGAATAAATCTCAATGTTAATATGAATTTGACTTCAAAATCTAATGTATTCCCAACTGAAAATGAGAAAATATTGGCTAGGACATGATTTTAGCTATTTGGGATTGATTAAACAGTTAATAGGCACCTAAGAGGTATGTAATGTATATGTTATGCATGTGTACATTACTCCTGTTGGAGTATTAACTCGTACATCTCAAATCATGTGCCCACAAAACAACTCTGTCTGCTGCAGAGGCATAACCTTAAAACGATAGAAAAAGATGCTTCACTTGTGTCACATTTTGATAAAACCATTACGTAGATGTCCAGACACAAATCATGCACAATAAGACCAGCAATCTACAATACAAAAGTGAGTGTGTTGAGTTTTATTTAGTTTGTTGTGTGGTTGTTTGTTTTTCTAGACCGATCACAGTACTGACGGTCCAGGCACTCTCAGAAGATGACCACAGATTCTGGATGCATGCGATGGGAGGAAAGGAGCTGGTGCGTCAATCCTTCACTTCAGCTTCCAGCAGCTCACTGGCAATGATTATCTGCTTCTCAGTTGACAAAACCTGATTAACTTTTGGAACTATAGAGCTTTAGAGCTATACTACTGTTCACAAGTTTGCGGCCAGCACTTAATCAAGTCATTAAGAGGAAATGAATCCTTTTATTCAGCATTTATTAGTGAGGTCCTGGGGATTTCTATAACAACACCCTCATTTTAGAATTGTGCTACAATAACCCCTATAAATACAATTATATACACTAACACTTGAAAAGAGACAGAAATGTGGATGTTTTTGGAGGGGTGCTCATTTTTAAATAATTTTAAACCCTTTAAAGTTTGTTAATACTATATTTATGGGGAGGATACTTTTATCAGTTGTTTATTATTCATGCAAACATTCCTATTGCCCACTAAACATGTTATTTTTGGATAGTCAAGATTACAAAAGACAAGAAGATCAAACGTGCCTCATACATATTTTGACGTGATCGACCCGGGTTCGAATCCGCCTTTTGGCAAATTTCTTTTGCACCCTTTTCAAATATCAAATCACATCAGAAAAGAAATTATGTTCAATGAAAATTAAGTGAATAATCAAAAAGTTAAGGGTGGGTGTAGGGAGGGCTTTATTGTCCCAATAAGATAGCATTCAATAAACTAATAAGTTGTTTTTGCACACTGATTTGTAATGTACTACAATACTGAAGTGCAGATAATTGCCACTATTTGCAGTAAGTAGTATAAATAGCAGAAAATCCTGCTATTTTAACATAGTGTGAATAGAATCTATAGATATTTGCACTTAGTGTAAATAGCCACTGCCTTTTTTGATAAGTGCCAGACTAATGCCATCAATGTTGCCAGATGTTGCTATTAAAATAAACAAAAATCTTTAAATAAATAAAAATAAACCACAATTATTACAAATATTTTGGAAATTAGATAAGAAAAAGTTATTGTTGACCCTAAACCGCAACTTCCTACTTTTTTAACTCTCTAAAAGTGTTAAATTTAGTGGAAAAAAAACAACGCTTATAATAGCTGGATCTGGCGCTCTTGTTCACAACACTCTGAATACTTGTTCACTTCGGAAGCATCTCGCAGCGTTCATTTTCATACCATAGAATTATACATGCAGACATTCATATGTGGAGTCTAGCAGCAAATTAGTCAATCAAGAGAACAAATTTTATTTTCAAACATGAAAATTTTACAGAGGTCCGGTGACCTCATAGCTGGCTACGCCCATGATCAAAGACGACAGTAAAAATTGTACAGTTTCAAAAAAGTTGATTTCAAATAAAATCCATTCTTTTGAACTTTTTATTTGTCAAACATTTAAACTACTATTATTGTTGTAATTATTATGATTAGTGAGAACCAAAGCAGCTTGTCAGAATGATTTCTGAAGGATCATGTGACTGTGAATACTGAAGTAATGGCTGCTGAAAATTCAGCTTTGCCTTGACAGGGTTAAATTACTGTAGTGTTTACTTCAAAGTGTTTTAATCTATGGTGTCTTGTTTGAGAAATAAATTCTGTTTTGTTTGGTGTAGTGTGTTTTATGCTGGTCCGGTTTGTGTTTTCTGATGTTTATCTCTCACACACAGATGCAGTATCTCAACCGGACACATTCACGAGAAAGAGGAAGTGAGTGAACTGAATATCAGCGCTTCAAGTTTACCTTCAGTTGTAGTGTCTTTTCACAAAAATTTTATTACTTGTATGTTTGTAATTATTGCTGGTACATAAATTGTGATGATATTTGTGTCTTTCCGTAGTTGATGCCCAGTTGGATGACGTGGGAATAAGCTTTGTGAAAAATTCAATAAATGCCGTTGAAACAAGAGGTACCTATTCATGTTTTAATATACAGAATAAAGAAATACAAAGTGATACTACAATTGAAAAAAAAAAAAAGTGAACTATCTGCTTAATTTAGTTCACGTAGTGTAGTAACACCTTTCGAACACTAGATGGCAGAATGATCAAGCAGTTTTTCCTCAGCCCACACCAACAACCTGTTTTGCTTTGTTCAGTATAATACATGAGAAGCTAAGTGTGCTCGTGTTTAGTTTCCCAGATCAGCTGGCATGTGAATGTTTTGGTGATGTTTTTATTTTCACAGGTATTAATGATCAAGGTCTGTACAGAGTTGTCGGGGTCAGTTCAAAAGTACAGAAGCTTCTCAGTTTAATGATTGGTAAGTTCACCCTTATTTGATCTCTCTAATTGTTCCTCAGATTTAGGTGGTTTACTTTGAAGCCCTATAATTGTATCTAGAGCCGGTGTCCTGTGAGTCTCATTGGCATTCAGACATTCGTCCTGTCTGGTGTCTGTCTGGACGTCCCTTTGTCCTGACCTTTAGGTGACACCTGACTCCATTACTTGCAGGCAGGCAATCAGATTTCTGTCTCTCTTCGTCTCTCTCACTTTTCCTTGATCCTACTCCGCCTCTCCCTAAAACACACGTATCCCCATCTCATGCTCTATTGTTATCTTGTCCCGTACTCTGCTTTCTTTCTTTCTTTCGCTCGCTCTCCTGCAGTCGTAGCATGAGCTGGTATCTCTCTGCTCTGAATGTTAAACGCTGTGTTGAGGCGGCCGGCTGCCTGAGCCCCTGCTGCTACATAAACTCAGCCACTCCAGAGTCTAATAGCCATTAACACTCTATACGGATCCACCGTCCTCATCTGAGAACAGCCTGAGCCCTTGTAGTTGGCTCATGAACTTAAAACCTGCCAAATATCCAGAGCACAACCAACTATCCATCTCATTTTCAAATTCAGAGCACTCATTCACACGCTCTGCAGTTGTTGGACTATATCCAGGCATTCTCTTGATTTAAAGTCTATACAGTTGTTATGTAAAGAACTGTAAGATCAGATCAGAGTGGAATGACCAGACAAAATTCCATATGTTCATTTCAAGTCAGATATAATCATAGTGCTAAATTAAAAGCTGTGTTCATTTTCTTGACAGACTTTTTCTCACCAAAGTGACTCAGGAGGATGAGCCTGCATTATGTTATATTGAGATGTCAGTAGAATGCAAACTGAGTGTTAAGATGAAAACACTGAGTGCTAATAAGATGTCTTTATTGGAGCTGTGATGTGCTCACAGATTGAGGACTCAGGTAGTTGGCTTGTCACTTTAATTTAGCAATAAGTCATGAGAGGCTGAGATTGCTGGCATTTATCATTTATTAACAACATTTACAGAACATGATCAGACTTATAATAATTTCTAATTTGAACAAAATAATCACACAGAGCCATTATATAATACATGTCACATTCCATTTTGCTTTTATTCAGAGTGGTCTAACCAGTCTATTTTTATGCTATTGTAACTTTAGACAGATTAAGTTAAGTAAAAAAGTATTAGTTTAGCCTCAGAAACTTCTGGAGGGGAAATATGCTTCTTTATTATTATTATTATTATTATTATTATTATTATTATTAACACATTTAACAGCTCATAGTAATGATGGACATTATAGAAAAATAAATACAGTTATTTTTTAACCCTCAATTCATAAAAGAAAGTTTCCAAAAAAATATTATTTACATTAATAAGAAGAATTGTTTCTTGTGCATCAAATCAGCATATTGGATTGATTTCTGAAGTCTAATGTCTGATGATAATTCAGCTTTGCCATCACAGAAATAGATTGCATTTTAAAATATATTCACTTAGGTAACAGTCCGTTTCAATTGTAGTATCTCGCTGCATTGCTGTCTTTACTGTATTTTTGATCAAATAAAGGCAGATTTCTGTTAAACTTCTTTCAAAAACATTTCAAAAGATGTAGAGATTCCAACCTTTTTAACAGTCGTGTGTCCAGGTGTTTTCCCAGCTGTCTGAGGGTTGAGGTGAGGGTAATAAACATCAGTGTTTTAAAAGAAAGCAGAACAGTGATTGATTAAATGTAAGTTTCTTTGGCAAAAAGAAATACAAATCTGTTATGTCGTCAACATTGGACTCTTATAATATGTGAACACACTTCAGTTCTGGTGTAGTATTAAATAGTGGCGTCCCATTGTCATTATGTGTTCATGCTCAAAACGGTTCAGACTGCCTTTGTTTTTCATTTTGACTTTGAATTGACATAAATAGCTAAAATTATGTACATTTGTGACTTTTCTTGTCTACTGTGTTCTATAAAAACTCACTCAGACATTACCATGGTTACAGCTAGCCAGACAGAGAGGTGATTGTCAGTGCTTCGGTTGAATTCCTCAAAAGTGTCAAAGCCCGGGGTTACAAACTCAAAGCAGATTGTTTTATGCACTGTATATGTGCCATTGTGTGTACTCTTTGTCCACCAGGAATGTATTTACAGATCCAGATTTACATGACTAGTGGTACAACAACATGATGTCTGCCCTTCATATCATCCTCTCCCTGGCCTCAGACCTTTTTACCCATCTTGCTTTCTTTATGTCTTTCTCATTGATATTGGAACTATACTGATCGAGTCCTAATCAGGTCCCTAATAAGGCAACATTATAAGTATCTTTACCATAAGTGTGTAATTTATTTCTTCACCCTTCAAATACGTTTTGTGCTTTTATTGATTGCAGCATTTTTCTGTTGTCCCAGACCATTTAAAAGTTTGGGTTCAGTAAGATTACAAGCTGATATATTTAAATAGAAAACAATTCCCTTAAATTTTAACAGTTCCACAATATTACTGTTTTTACTGTATTTTGATTCAACAAAAGGAGCCTTGTTGAGCATAAGAGACATCTTTAAAAAAAACCAAAAAAAAAAACAATTAATAATATTAATGCAAAAAAAAGATAATTGGAACTTACATTTTTTATTCTTTTATGATCGGTAGATGAGAAGAGCTGTGAAATAGATTTAGCAACCAGTGAGGACTGGGATGTCAAAACCATCACCAGTGCTTTAAAACTCTACCTGAGGTGAGTTGATACTTTCTGCATTCTGTTTCTGCTTGCAGGTAATAAACAGCGTACTGTGTGTGTGTGTGTGTGTGTGTGTGTGTGTGTGTGTGTGTGTGTATGTAAACGGTCCTTGCACTAAATGTACTGATTGTAACAGGTTAACAGGTGTATGCCCCTTCATCCTTAACCCATTTGCTTGTTTCAAAAGAAACTTTGGTGTAAAGTTAAATTTATCTGGGAACCCTCAAAAACAATGTGTGGGCGTCTTCATTTATAAATTGAATTGAATCGCAAATAATAGTATCAAGGATGAATGAGTCAGATTCACAGGGGGACACTCTTTTCAGTGACAAAATATAATTATGCCGTTTTACTCAACAGTTATTTAATACTGCGTTCAATTAATTTCAGTAATTGATGTGTCACAATAGAAGAGCACAAAGCAGCAGTGTGTGTGTGTGTGTGTGTGTGTGTGTGTTTTGAGCTTGTACTCCTCTACAAGTATGAATGATATTGTGCTGTGCTGGGCTCATTTTGGGCTAACAGTGCTGGGACATGTGCCAAAAACTGAGCGCAAGTACCTTCAGATGAACTTGGTTATCACAGTGTATGTGTGTGTTTGTGTGCTCATCTAATTTCTTGCAGTGATCAGCCACATTAATCATAGTGTTGTGTATATAATAATGCCCAATAAAGCTGATAAATCTCTCTCTCTCTCTCTCTCTCTCTCTCAAGGAGTCTTCCAGAGCCACTAATGACATACGAGCTGTATAAGGAGTTCATCGTCCCTGCAAGTAAGGTCTTTGTCCTTGCTTAGACTATATTCAAGCTATACCCAATCAATGACTTGACAAATGCCATAAACTTTGAATATGTGCATGTCAGTGAGAGAAGTGCTTATGATTTGTGAAAGTCTAAAGTGGGCTTTAATGCTTGCTGAATGTATCACTGAATTAAATTTCAGTGAAGGACTTTCAAATTATAAAAATGACATTAGCAGAGATGTGTTAGAGGAGGTTGGCATAGGTCTGAGAGGTGCTATAAGTCAATAATGGCAAGCCTATTAATGCTACATCTACCAAGGCCGAAGATGTACTAATAAGTTATTTTGCTTTTATGAGGGCCATGTGTACAGAAATATATTATATTCAAGTTTTCCTGGAGCAGCCTGGGCTTGACCAGACTTTAACCACTACACCCTGTGATGTCATTGTCAGTGTCGACTAAATCTATTAAAAATCTATTAAAATCCGAAATGGAATAAACTCTAAATATTAGATCAAAAAATGGAAATTAGAAATGATGCCTTGGCAACTAACTAAGTTTAATATGAAGTATTAAATAAAAATATTATTTATACTTCATTATTATATTTAATTAATTAATTATTTAATAATATTTATTTTAAAAAGTAATATTTTAATAGTAAAAACATAAAACCGAAAAGAAATGGAAGTATGGGAATTATATATATATATATATATATATATATATATATATATATATATATATATATATATATATATATATATATATATATATATTATTATTATTATTATTATTATTATTATTATTATTATTATTATTATTATTAAAATTAATTTAAAATAAATGTCTTTTAAATGTACAATTTATTTATATTTGTCTGTAAATCTAACTGTATTTAAGCATAAAAATCTACATTAAGCTTGAATAGGTAATAATATAGCATATTTCATGCCTTCTTTTTGTAAAGGAATTATTATTTTTTTGTCTACACAGAGAGTGCTACTCCAGAATCTAGAGTTCAGGCCATTCACTGCCTGGTTCATAAACTGCCAGAGAGGAACAGATTAGTGCTCAGTCTGGTTACCAAGCATCTTGCCAAGTGAGTGGAAACTGGTTTTTCTCTATCTTTCGATCTGTATACACAATATTTGGTGTGTACATTCTCTGGTTTCTTTCTCCAACCTTTTTACCTCTCTCGGCCTTCAGCCACTATGCTCCATCATTATTCCCAACTTTCTCCCTCATTCCATTCTTACCCTCAGTACACAAACAGGCTGCACCCTTAGAAACGTCTGTAGGCTACCAGACAGCACTCTGGAGAGAAGAGAGAAGGCTCCACGTGGACTCTCAGACCCTCCATGCTGTTTACTAGATTCAAACTTTTATTCAAGAGAAAACAAGCCCTGCCCCGCTCCTCTCCATCAAGCAACTGCCCACTTAGAGAAGAGAGTTATGCAACAGTTTTCTGTAAGAGATTAGATCGGGTTAGAGATTTCTAAATAATGTTAGCTATCATTACAAGGCTTTACCTCAGGCTTCACATTTTTATATAATGTGAATGTAAGCAAATTGAAGATAAGCGCATAATCTCCCTAACCTCCGGCAATCAGTGACTGGGCAGACGCGTCTCCTCAAAATATAGAGTGGGATTTGCTGGCAGCCAAGGAAAATTAAATTCAGGTTATCTGTCACTAAATTCCTCTTCCATCCACTCCAGCCCTCGCAAAATGCTTTAGGAGTTGGCGCAGTTGCAGACCCATCATGATGGAGATGGAGAGGGAAAAGCCTAATGTTGCCATGTTTTCTGAATTGGAATTAGAGAGGTGATTAATTGGTATCTGTGTGTGGTGTGCTCTCTTTAAATGTGCTAATCTGACTTTTTGAGACCGGTAGTTTGTTTGTGTTGTTCTGAACAAAAAAATAATAATAATAAGTTACATAATAGCAAACTCTCTCAAATGAGCGTCACCTGTTTCTCAAAATAGGTATTATAAGCCATTTGCAGAGGAAGAATTGCAGTTTGATTATGAATTATTGTGACACTGTTAGGTTCATAATGACCTACAAATGAATAATTTGTATTATCTTTTTATTGATTTATTTATTTGTCCAGAAGACAGTATAGTTACTATATTCGATATTTGACAAATTGACCTGCATGGACAGTATTACAAGTAATGAAGTCTGACTAACATTTCTCCATCTGTGAGGCTGAAAAAAGAAAAGAAAATCTTGAGTCATTCAGCATGCAGGTTTTCATTTTCACCCCTGTGATCTTTCAATTACTAAATGAAAACTTCAAAATATCTTGTTTTCAAGTTTTTGACTTTCTGCCAACCCTCTTCTTAAAGAAAGTCATTTATGTAATGGGTTTCTCCACCTCTTTTTTTTTTTCTTTTTTTCTCTATAATTAACAAGCAGAGTAAATTCAGCAGAGATATTGCAGTGAGACTGAGGACTTTATCTCTGAAGAAACTTTGTAGTGGAAGGCTACAGTAACTGCATCTAGTTTTACAAACAAATGCAAATACAATGCAATAAAACGTTCTTGCTGACATTCCCCAAAATACATCAAGTGCAGCAATGTCGATCTTTTTTTTTTTTTTTTTCAATCTTTCAAGTAATTCAATCGTAACTTCCTTTTCTTCTGTGTGTAGTGTTGCTGCCAACAGCAAACAGAACCTGATGACAGTGGCGAACCTGGGCGTAGTGTTTGGCCCCACGCTTATGAGACCACAGGAAGAAACAGTGGCAGCCATTATGGACCTTAAGTTCCAGAACATTGTGGTGGAGATCCTCATAGAACAGCATGAAAAGGTGAGACCTCTCAGACAGAGTGGCCACATCTCAAAACCTAGCCAGCTGCCAAAAATGTTGTCCAGGTTGGCAGTTCACGAGCTTTAAAGACACCACTAGCACCTCAGGAGTATCACATTATAGAGAGCAGATAATGAGTGAAATCTGTGTATTTGATTTTGAACTTTTCTAGAAGTTCTTGCCATGTTGAGGTTTGTGTACTTCTCCCTGCAGCCAGGAGGGGGAGCCATGTCTGTTTTGACTGTCCTCTACTCAGTTAGCTGTTCTTTCTGGTGGCTCAAATATAGTTGGACCGCCATACTCATTTGGATAAAATACAGGTTAAAATGCTGATTTAATCGGCTTTAGATGACAGTAATCTGGTTAATCCTAAAATGGGGTTCATTCTGGGGGACAAAGGGAGAAAGAGTGAGATTATTTCATAATCTCTAAATTATTTAGCCTACATTTGAAACCGGCTGATGAATTGCTTTCATACTATGCACAATGTTGTGCCCAACGATCATATTTCAGTTTGGTAATTAAAAATAAACACTGGCATCCATTAATCACTTTGGCTGATTTGATATTTACTATTTGATATTCTCTTTTGAAAAATGACCTTGGGCTTTAGGAAAAGTGATTACGAAATATAAACTTTTAGAAAATAATAATAATAATGATTATTATTATTATTATTAAATTATAAACTGAGATTTAAAAATGAACAACTGCAATCTGATGCAGTACTTATACACAGTATTACAAAGCGAATAAGCAAAATGTCCATTTTCACAGCATAAGTGCTCACTACAGTATGTGTGCTTATATTGAGAAATATTTGAATATTTACATATACTATTTTGTCGATGAAAAGCACATCTGAAGCAGTATCCAAAATTACGTAGACGAGCAGATTGTTTAATATACAGCATTCCTAGACATAATGATATGGCGTATGACCTTGATGTTGTTTTGATGTAAGTTGAAATAAGTGAGCGAAGTGTTGAGATTCAGGAGAAGGAATGACTCTGCAGAGCAGCAGACTGATTCGCTCCTCTCCAGACTGCTGATACCCCCAGATGCACTCAACAGACAGTGTTTTGCATTCAGGTCCATCTGTGGAAAGAGATAGAGAGAGAGAGAGAGAGAGAGAGAAGTTGGAAAAGTTGCGAGACAAAGAAGAAATGGGGGAAAAGTGTGTAGACCGGGGGCAAAGAGAGAGAGAGGGGTGAGAGGGTAACAAGAAAGAGACAGAGTTGGATGGAGAAAGTTTGAGAGAGAGGAACGGGCAAAGACTGAGATGGAAAAAGAGAGAGAGTGAGCAGGCTTTGCTTTCGTCTGCAGAATTTCACAGCAGTATCAGATTTCTATCGCTTCTACCAGCTCTCTCATTCCTTTGTTCATCCCTGTCGAGACTCCCACACTTCTGTTAACCTCCGTCACTCACACCGGCCGTCAAATATAAACACTGCGTGACTATAATGAAGCCGAAGCTATTATAAAAACATGTTTCCTGTGTTGTCACTGAATGGCTGCCACTCATTCAAATTCATGTGAGTTCGAGGGTTTCTCAATGAACTGGGCAACATGCCTGGGGGTCTCTTATTTAGGCTTAACTCTCATGAGAGCTCTATTTGTAGACATCTCCCCCCCAAAATCAGTTGTAGATTTTATTAGCATTCACTCATCAGAACTGGTGTACTCTTCTTTTTCCATGGAACACAAAAGGAGACGTTTTGAAGAACTTTCACACTGCTCTCTTTCATACAGTGCAAGTGATTGGGGATCAGAGTTTATTAAGTCCCAGACACCAAAATGACAAAAAAAAAAAACTAGCAGCAATGAAAGCTGTCTACTATTGCCTTGGAGCACCTAGGCAAAAAAAAAAGTTGTGCTTGAACACACCACAAAAGGCCAGGACACACCTTGCCGACTTCAAAGAATTAGCGTTGACGAAAGCCGTTGGTGTTGTCGCCTCGCGTTGGCAGCGTCGGACCAAAAAGCTGAGCTGGAACACACCACACAGACTACAGCCGACGGCAAACTAATGTGTTCTGCGCATGCTTGAGAGGAACGAGCTGTTCATATCAGCAGCTATTAAGTATAGATTCGTCATTCAAAAAGAGAAACCGAAACAAAGATATACAAGATAAATGCAAATATACGAAATGTAAACAAAGCAGTGATTGCTTACCATTTTGAATATCAGTAACGTTAATAACTTTAATAAATCATGTTGTTATGAAAACATTTGCATATTAGAATGATTGGGAAAAATCACGTAACATTTAAACAGCCTTCTGTCTGTCCCGCCTTTATTCACATGCTTGTTTTGATCAATTTTGCTTTAATTCTCTGCACTGACTCATTCACTAAACTGAACATCCAATCAGAGCTCTCACTCACGCCGACATGTTGAATCGTGCAAACTGTCGCCGATGTGAGCCAGACGAGAGCCGACGAGTGGAACACACCAAACAAACTAGCCCAACCATCACTCGTGTTTGGCCCGATGATGACAAACACCCAATCGTCAGCTTGGTGTGTCCCGGGCTAAAGACTACAGCCAACAGCCAACTAGCATATGTTCTGAAATAACTCTCCATACCAGCAGGTGGCAGTAGTCTTTATTTGTCATTCAAAAAAGGTCCAAACTTGAAGAGCTAGGACTGCAGATATAAAAAAACTGATACAAAGCAGCACCTTAATTGTTTGCTTGCTTTCAACCCATTTATTTATTTATTTTTTCCTTTTTTTTTTTTTTTTTTTTGCTCAACGTCGGCCTCTTTGTTTATTCAAGAATACTCAATTGGCTAAAAAGCTGCTGACAGTGGTCTAATTAGTGCCAGTGGTGCAGAAAACACTGCTAAAAAGTAGGTCAACAGACACTGGTCTTACATTCCCCGGTCTCTGACTTATTGCATCACAGCCTTCAGGCTTTAAAGGGGTCATCAGATGCCCATTTTCCACAAGTTGATATGATTATTAATGAAAAGTCTAGCATATAAAATATAGCATACTTTGATTAAAATGTATCAACGGTAGTGTAAAACAACACTCTTTTACTCTGTCAAAAACAGCTCTTCTCACAGCAATGCGTTTCAGTGCATTTGCATTTAAATGCTAAGGAAAAGAGCAGCTTGAACATAACTATAAATAACTTATTTTATGTTTCATGAAAAACAGAAAGTCATACAGGTTTTAAAAATACATGAGCGTGGATTGACTGTTCCTTTAAGATACAAGTCTTGAGAGCATCCAGAATATTTATTTGTTTTCACTACCACACATTTGCACTCGCATGCATAATCATCATTTCTCTGCAGGCATCGGCTCTAAACAGACTGTTTACTTAGATTTTTTGCACACACAACACAGTCTAGCCAGCAAATCCCACTAACTTTTTGTTCTTTTAGATATTCGGGGATGCTCCGAGCAGCTCTCCATCCTTAGCCGCTACACCCCTCTCTGCACCAACCAGACAGTCCAAGAGGCTCAGTCGGCAGAATCGCCCGCTGGCTGTATACAACCCGCAGGTGCTGGATGTTCAAACAGGTATGAGAGACTAATCCGCTTTAAGCGCTGGAAGGTCAGGGAAACAACACAAGGAATTATAGTCGTCATGTGTTTGCTATTAAATACATCATATAGAGCCTGTATTTGCATAATATAGGGAAAGATAAAGACGAGTAGACGCACACAGACTCTCACATACCAAAATCACAGAAAATACTGGAAAAACGTCTGCAGAGCCTGTAGACACACTATATGATATCTAAATTATTAAGCTATTACTTATTCTTTAATGTTAAACAGATGTAGCAATTCATAGATAGAAATGTCCAGTTGCATAATCCTGGTGGTAAAATCACCATGTTTTCCAGTGCTTATGCAGTTTATTTCCACATGACTATGTAAGACTACTGCACACTGTGCAATCAGATGTGATGCTCTGCTGAAACATGCTGATTACCCATTGTCACTCTGGCCCGCAGGATGTAGTTTGCCAGTCCATATTTAGGTGGATAACTGATGCCTTGGTCGCCCCGGACTGCTTAGAAATGTGTGTCAGTGTTCAATTCTCTATTTGGGTTTGATACGCCACCCAAAAGGAATGATTTCAGACGGTTTTGAACAGTGGATTTTTATTTTTAGTATAGAACAAAGCAGACCGTGTCTCCAGTTTCACTTTTCAGTTAAGCAGTTATGAGGGTTTTATTTCTTCACTTGTTCTTCTACAGTACAGCTGTGCAGGTGTTCTCAAACTAGTATTGGCTTTTTTTTTTCTTTTTTTTTTCAAGAAGTGTTGGGTTTCGAAAATGCTTCAGTTTTCAGGGTCAGACTAACCACCCTTTTCTACAAAAGATAGTAAACACTAATTATTTGTTTAGTGGAGACCTCTCTGCTGTGGGATGGTACTATAGAAAGGGGATTTAGGAAAAAAGCTAAACCATCAGCATTTTCCGGTTTTAGATTTTGTGTGGGATATATGAAACTTAGGGTGAAAAGTGTGACCAGTCAAATACTATACTCTATACAATTGCTATTGGTAAAATATTAGGATATATAGAACAGTGACTTTTATGCAAGTATTTTTGGGTTTTAAATGTAAATGGCAGCTGTCACATTGGTTGGCTGCACCGGAGTGTTAAAACCAATAACGATCTGTCAGTTTCAGAAATAAAACATGTCAATTTATTTCTACAAATGCATGAAGAATGAGAAAGGATGAGAAAAGGATCAAAATATCACCTCAAGATTTGTTTTTAAAGAAGGTGCAATATGAATCCTTACACTCAAGATTATAATTTTTTTTTTCTTGAAATGCTTCTTTAAAGCACTTTAAAAAACTTTAAAAAACTAATATGAGGAGAGTTAAAAAAAAACTTAGATGGATCATAATACATTTCTTAGAAAATGTTCATATAATTTTCAAAACATTTTGATTAAACCACCATCTAATTTGAATCTTGTTTTTATTTTTAAACATGGAGTTTTTAGTTTTACCAGACCACATACATACAGTACAACCGAACACATGCACACACACTGACCTGCCAAGCTCATTTCTCATCTCTACTTACCAAAATCATAACTATGCGTATTCACATAACATATTCATTAACAGTCTGAACTGATCTCAAGAATGGTTCTGAACTCTCTCTCTCTCTCTCAATATGTTCTTTTTTCATTGTTATATTGTTTAGTCTATTGTACATTAACTGTTTTCTTTACCACTCTTTCTGTCTCTTGCTGCTTGCTCCCTTGCTCTGACAGTCTCTCCATCCTCTGAGAGTCCAGCCCTGGTTAGCGATGAGACATCAGTGAGCAGTAATGAGTCGGTCTCCTCCCAGTCTTCGAACGCCTCCGGAACGCCCCCCGAGAAATCGAAGAATCATCACGCCACCATTAGCACATCCCTGCCAGAGAGCACCGGGTATGTAGCATAGACTCATCTCTCTCCAAAACATATGTCATAACATGCTTATGTGTTGGGAAGGTTACTCTGGACATGTAATAGGTTGCAGATAACAAGTTACCCTATTTTAAATGTATTGAGTAGTGTAACTATTTCAGTTACTTTATTAATGTAATGTAACTGATTACATGTGTTTACTAAATTTCTCATTATTTTCCTACATTTAAACAAGGCAGTAGTATTCATCATCAAGTGAATTAAGATTATAAAATGCACTTGAAAGCACAACCACCACAAAATCAGACTTTAGCACCTCACAGTTCTGTAAAATTGTAATACTGATTTAAAATCATGACAACATATAGTTTAATAGCTATGATACTGTTTTTGAATTTAAATATTTGTATGACAAGAGACACTGGCATTTAATAATGCCTTGGAAAAAATGTTTTCCTTAAAAAAATATCTTAAAAAATAAAGCTTATACATAAACCATAACAGGAAATAAATCAGTTATTGAATAAGCATGTGTGGTATTTTGTGTCCTAATCTCCTGAAACATTAGTTATTCATATTTTAAAAGTCAATGCAATTTGAGTAAGAAATATATTAAGTTTGTGTATGTGTGTGTGTATGTGTGTGTGTGTGTGTGTGTGTGTGTTTGATAATATTCAAATGTAACCCTCTTTGTAATCATTTACATTTTCATAAGTAACTTTATAAACACAATTTTTATCAGTACATGTAAACTCCATTACGTGTAACTAGTTACTCCCCAGCATTGGTGTTGTTAAAAAAAAAAAAAAAGTCATGTGATTTAAAACTTGAGTTAATTTTTTACATTGAATTTCATTTTATACCACACCACACAAAAAAAAAAAAAAAAATATATATATATATATATATATATATATATATATATATATAATTTTATATAACACTCCAGAATAGCCAGTCTTTGCCTCTAATAATGTTAGAAATAAAATTAATTTTAGATGAAGTTTCTTTGCTGTTTTTGCAATGTACTATAATAAAACAGATTTTACTTTTAAAGCACATTTATGAATAAATGAACCTTACATATAACGTGTCAATCTTAAACTGTTTAACAATCTCCTGCAAACTGAACAAGTAAGAAACAGGAATATTATTGTTAACTAAGACTAAAACTGTTTTTACTTTAAAAAAGAAAAGAAAAAATATTTCAAAGTTAAAATATAAATATTACATCACACTTTAGTTTTGGGGACCAAATCTCACTATTAACTATGAATTTGCTGCTTATTAATAGTTAGTAAGTTGTTAAGTTGGGCTAGGATTAAGGGATCTAGAATATGGTCATGCAGAATACAGCATTAATATGTGATTTCTAAGTACTATTAAATAGACAATATACTAGTAATATGTATGATAATAAGGAACTAGTTAATAATGCTAAGTGGTCCCTAAACCAAAGTGTTGCCAAATATTTAATGGGGGGAAAAAAGTAAATTATTTTACTTTAAAATTTGAAATGTTGCCTTGGGGACTAACTGAAATAAACACTGATATTAAATGGAACTAAATAAAAACTAAAACTGAAATGTAAAAAAAAAAAAAAAAACGAAATAGTAATAGTAATTAAAAATAAAATAGAATGAAAGTTAAAAATTTCAAAATAAAAGCCAAAATATCAATGAAAAAAATATAATAGTATATAAATAACAATAAAATAACACTGCTCAGAAAAAAAGCAGTGATAGGCAGGTGCATCATGTTTTAATCTATTTTACAATTTTATCAGTTTAAAATAATCATTTGAATTTGATGCCCTATATATATTAATATAACCTGTTCATCCCTTAAGCGCTACCATATTCACTTCCAGAGTTTTTTATTTTAATTTTTTATTTAATTTATTTTGTTTTCTTGTGTGTGTGTTGGTATTTTGTTCGGTTTCTAAGCTCAAGCCTGTGCTTGTCAACTTGAGTTAGGTCTTGGGCTGAGAGTCTTATCCTGTGCCAGTGTTATTTGCCAGAGGTTTTGCCTCTAGTTTCTCAGCTCTTTCACAGCCCTTCAGATGCTGTGTGTTTGTTCTTGTGTTGAATCCTAATAGGGGCCCACCACATTCTGCAGTTTCACCTGAAAAAAAAAAAAAAAACTTTTTATCCACACATCTGTTCACTGTTTCCACCAGTCCACTTCCAATTTGGATAGATTTAGTTCTCACTCATGTCCATTAACCACAACCACCATTTGATCCTGCCCCTCCTTCATCGCATAATTGCACATTCATGTGCACACATTCCCCCTTTTCCCCTAAACGTTAGAGTTACTCTTACTCTTTGAGCACATGCTGCTCTCTCTTCTTGGCCTGCTGTCCTGTGCGCAGACGGTGCTGGTCTTATGTAACCCTCTGCTTCTCTCCCTGCCGTTTCCCACTCTCTGCCATCAGAGGAAGCGGCTCCCTGTGCGCCTGTAAATCCTGCCTGCTGTTTGTCCAAGGGACAGGTGGCCACGGCCCTACCCCATAAACACTATTGACACAGGGAGATGTTCGCCTTGTTTCCCCTTCTAGCAGGCACTGTCGCTTACAGAGCTACTCCTGTTCATATGTCACGAGGTTGTCACCTGTTTTATCTGTAAATCTCCCAGCCCCTGGCCTTGAAGCAGGAGAGCACAGATCATAGTGAAGCTGTAGTAGAAATCCAACGAGATAAATGCTGAATTGTGCTTTGTCACGCTTAATGAAGTTTTAGATGTTGACAGGTGATGATCACTGTGTAATTGATGAGACAATTATTGTATTCTTGCCTTTTTAGAGAGGTATGTTTCCGCACAGACTGTTTCTTTAATCTGTCATATCGATACCTGGCATAATGTGGAAAATTGTTATCCTTAGATCAGTCAATCTGTATTTGCATAAATAGCAGTGTCCTGTGACATTTTTCAAAATTCCAAATTGTAATTTTTTGAGCTTATGTGTGCAGTGAGAAGATTTGTGCGTGCACTCAGAACACAGGCAAATATTAGGTTCTCTCTAAAGTATTGTGTTTGAATCAACAAATTAACACAAAAATAATGCCAAAATGCACGTCTTGGTTAATATACTGTACTACAGCAGACATAACCAGGGTTCTAAATTAACTTTTTTGATCACCAGCCAATGTGGCTGGTAACTTTCTAAAGTTACCAGCCAATCAGAATTTCCACTAGCCATTTTTCTGTAAAAATAACAAATTATGAGTGCCACTGAATGCATTTGATCATTTTATTAACATTGTTGGCATGAAAAACACATATAAAGTACAATGCATACAACAAAATATACACTGACTCAAATTTAAAATGATTAGTTCCCACCACGAAATTGCTTGTTTTGTTTTTTTTATTTCACGTAACTTACATGTGGCAATCCTGACAAAGCATTACGACATTTTTGTGATCAAACACAAGCCATTCATGACCCGTCAGCCATTTGGCATTAAATTTTCTTTTCTTTGTTTCTCTGTCGATATCCTAGGGAGCCCCGCACGTCACCTGTAGGAGAAAAAAATAATAATTCATGAATTGCTTTATTTTTAAATAAACTTTGACAGTTTTGGAAATGCTTGTGTACAATTCTTTCTTAACATGCATGAAGACTTATTTTTGTGATTTTATTATACTAAGCTCCACCCACCCCACCCACCTGCCGGAGTTAGATGCATGTTTCACTCTTAATGTTATTATTAAATAATGAGGCCAAAAATAACATTGCATTCAGTTAGAGAGAAAAGGAATGAAAACATAACAGTCACATTATTTGTTTTGTATTGCTTTTTAGCCTTATTTTCTTTTTAGCGTTTATTTTTATGTGTCTTATCCAATTGGTGATTAATGTAAAATAAATGCTAAAAAGAAGACTATTTGTGAATGCTGATCGTGGACTCATTGGATACTATGAAAAATAATGTTTAATAAACATAAATGAATCTGCCTGTTGGGGCGGAGCTACAAATGCCTGTCAGTTTACAAATCCGAGGGTAATGGATTGCGAAAGCGTGCGCACGGATTATGAATTCATGGGTACAGATTAAAAAACCGAGGGTACGGTTTACAAAATCTGAGCGCACGGATTGGGAATCCATGGCTACGATTAGTTTTTGAATTAGTGAGTACGGTTTATAAACTGAGGGGGCGGATTGCAAAACCGTTTTCACGGATTGATTTTTTTTTTCTCCTACAGGTGACGTGCGGGGCTCCGTAATATCCTCATCCCCTGCCTCGTTCCTCTTTTCGCCTCCAGAAATCTGTCCCAACCACCGCCGCATTTAGTTTAATCTTAATTTTTTTCTTTAATAGCTAACTCCCTCCTCTTTCAGTCTATGCTCCCTGCTCTGGCTCCATTCGTTCTTCTTCCTTGTGTCTTCTGATGGACGCTCTATTCGTTTCCATGTTTTTTCGCGCTGGTTTCGCTGCAAACTGTGTGCAGCCAATTGGCATATGAACGTCATCACGTAGCATTACAGCACAGTGTTCATGGGAAATGTAGGAAGTGCTGCCAGGGTATAAATGACCGAGAACACAGCCTCATGTCATGCATCACCAGCCAAACTGGCTAGTAAGTTTTAATTAACACCCGCCAAAATGAATTTAGAACCCTGGACATAACCAGCTGAACGTACTGGATCAGTGCATTTTCTTAAAGTGACTGCACTTTTTTAATATTAATCATACAGCAACAACAAGGAAATCGCTCACAATAGCTTTTGTAACATAAATACAGACAATCTTTAATTTATACAGTAAAATGTGCAATGCTATTTTACTTTTGATTACTTTATTACATTTCTGTATTTAAAAACTAATGTTAGACCTACCCAGAATTTTTTTATTATTATTTGTATCTTTACTCTATTGTATTTATTGGTGCTGTTGCTTGTAGTTAGATAGATTATTCTTATTTTCTTTATTTTTATTTGACAGTAATTATTTTGGTGTTTCTCTAAACATAGCACATACCATATAGTACCCAAACGGTGACTCTAAATCCATAATACAAACTTAACTGTAAGTTGAACAGCTCCATCCCTAATATATATTTTTGATTGTGTATAATCTTTTATTATTATTATTAATATTAATATTTATAATAAGTATTATTTTTATTATTAATTGCAATTAGGGGTGCACAATTATTCAAATTTCTAATCGCAATTAAAATTATGGATGCCACAATTAGGCAATCATTCAAAGTGGCAATTAATCGTTTAAAGTCCACTTATGTTATTCTGCACGCTTAAAGGTGTTGTATGTAGGATTTACACCGAGTGGTTGAACTAGGTATTGCAGTCCAAATTCTATATATTGGAGAGTTTTTTTCACCCGGCCCCTCTTCTTTGGACTTTGACATACACGCAGGTTGCAAAATTGACATACAACACCTTTAAGATTTAGTTATAGTTTAGTAAATATGACATTATAATACCATTTATTTATTTATATTTTTTTACTTTTTTATAATTTAAAGAAGAAACCAATCTGATGTATATTTGGCATTTGAGGCTTAAAGGGGTCATATGATGCTGCTAAAAATAACATTATTTAGTGTAATGAAATGTGTTTATACGGTTTAAGGTAAAAAAAAAACCCACATTATTTCCCACATAATGTACATTATTGTTTCTCCTCTATGCCCCGCCTTCCGAAACGTGTCGATTTTTACAATGCTCATCAGTCAGATAAGCGAAGTGTGCTCTGATTGGCCAGCTATCCAGTGTGTTGTGATTGGCCTAATACACTCAAGCTTGTGACGAAAATGTTACGTGCCTTAACATATTGATGATGCCCTGTCCAGCGTGGTGACGAGACATAAACATAAAACCTATTATAATCTTGATATAAACATCATTTCTTTCATGTCCTCTTTTGAAAGGCCAAACAAAGTTTTTCGCAGAGGCATTTTCACAGTGAAATGCACAGCATCTATACGACATTGTGGCGATTTGAGACTTTAGTCTTTGCAACTTTACACATCTTCTTCTTGCACCAAGAGCTTGTAACACTCCAAAGAGAAAGGAAAAATTGTAATCCCATCATATGACATAGATTTAGTACTATAGAAAAGCACTAAAGGTTTTTCAGTTAGAGTGTTTTCAGCTTGTTTATTTTCATATAAAAATACATCAAACAATTAACAATCGCAATTACAATTTCAAGGGAATTATCGACAATTTTTGTCATAATCGTGCAGCTCTAATTGAAATACATAGATCAGTGTTGGAACATTTTAAAAACTTTGAAACGGTGACCAAATATAGCACCTAATTTCCTATATTTTATTATAATTAGGGAAGTCAAGCGGTTACATTTTTTATTATTATTATTATTATTATTATTATTTACATGATGTTTTGAGCAATTAATCTAATTAATTACCCCCCCCCCCCCAAAATATCAAAGTTTTTATTTTTTTAAATAATACAAAGCATTAAATAGACATAAACAAGTAGCTTTAGAAAGTAATATCTCAACATTGCATAAATAATAATAATAATAAGTCTTTACAGGTTTTAATGTTTTTTTTTACTGAATATTGAAATCTGATTTTCTGATATGAAAATAAAATAAAAGTTATACTCTAAATATTAAACAAATTGCTAGTAGGTAGTGGCAAGTGATGAGTGAGTCATTCGGTCATTCTTTCAGCCAAGTCGTTTAAATGTCTGATTCATTCAGAGATGAAGCAGGCCTTTATCAATGGGTCACTGAATCTTGGCTCACTCGATTCTGATGAAAAATGTGGATGTATTCAGTAACAAAACAGGACTATTGTTCACAGACGCACAGCAGTTCTGCTTTGGATTTGTTTGGAACTGTTTTTGTGGGTAAAATTGAGAAGAAAAAACAAACAAACAAGATGTAACACATTAAATGTGTAAATGTAACACATTATTAACTTCTTGTTTATTAAAATATTGTATAAAATCAAGCTCACATTTGCTATCGTACCAGATATTCTAATCTATGTCATATGATAAAACTATAAGACACAAATACAAACGGGGCATTTTTGCCCTCATACTTAGAATTTTTGGGCCAAATACTGTAACTGGATTCTCATAGGCTGTTTCATGCAGCATGTCAATATACACTACATCCAATGCATATCCAATACTATACAAGCAAAACTTAAATGAGTTGCGTTGAGCTCTTAAACTGTAGTTCAGTGTTTGTTTGTTTCTAGTCTTTGTATATTATTTTGCCTTCTTCAAATAAGATGCTTATTTGAGGATCAAAAAATAAAACGTAATATGCAATTCTGTGTCAAGTGCTATTTTTTTATAGTTTGAAATGAGTGAGATTTTCTTGGTTTGGCTTAGTTATATTTTTTTCTGTGGTTCTGCTGGTTGCCAGGGCAACCATATTGAATTAATAATTTTTGTCTCCACTTCATTTAGCTTTTCTGTAGAGTTTGACGATTCCGATAAGAGTGTGTAAACACTTTTTTTTCTGGAGTGACTCGCTACCCTGGTGAGATGTGATGTTTGATGTAACACCGTTAGCATAACCTTTATTTAAAATGTGTGTGAGCGTTAACGTGTATGGAGCAGCATGTGTGGTGTATTAGCTGGGACTCACACGGCTGGTCTGAGGGATGTGTGTGTGTGTGTGTGTGTGTGTGTGTGTGTGTGTGCGTGTGTGTGTGGCTGGTGTGAGGTTAATGAGTGGATTTGCTGCACTGCAGAGCTGCTGGAGTCTCATGCTGATGTGCAGCAGCTGAGGACTCACAGACCCTCTGCAGAGTCATAAATCACTGCATCTCTCTCTCTCTATACATACTGTACATATATATCTCTTTCTCTATCTTTCCCTTTTCCTCTGTCTCTCCTGCTGGACTACACTGCTCCTCATTTGCCCCTGTGCTGCAACTATTCCTGTACCTGCAAGTCCTTCACTCCCCTCACCTTCAGCACACACACACATTTCTCTCGAGTCTTCATTCTCTTGAGTTTTCAAACCAGTGTTACTGGAATCTAATTAAGAGTATGGCTTTGTTGGAATTGTTATCCGTAGTTTTGCACTTACAGTGAGTTTAGCTCTATTGAGCATTTATGGCATTGAAGTGAAAATCTAAAGGTTTGTTTTTTTGGGTCATACTTTATTTTAAGGTCCAATTCTCATCACACCATTAACTTTAAACTCTTAATTTGCTGCCTATCATTAGTAAGTAAGGTAATTTAGGTTTAGGTATTGGGAAGGATTAGGCATTTAGAATATGGTCGTACTGAATACCATATTTTTCGGACCTGAGTATAAGTCGCATCAGTCCAAAAATACGCCACGATGAGGAAAAAAACATATATAAGTCGCAATGGACTATAAGTCGCATTCATTTAGAACCAAGAACCAATAGAAAACATTACCTCTATGTCTTCAGTGTAGACTACAGGAGCACTGAGCAGCATAGAGCGCCCTCTCGCGGCTGTAGATGGTAATGTTTTCTCTTGGTTCATTTCTCTCGGTTCATGTCAAATTAATTTTGATAAATAAGTCGCACCTGACTATAAGTCGGAGGAACAGCCAAACTATGAAAAAAGTGCGACTTATAGTCCGAAAAATACGGTATGTGCTTTAGAAGTACTAATAAACAGGACTGTTGGCTAAACGTCTGATGCATATGTGACACAAAAGTGGAAACACTTCAGGAGTGTCGAAGTCGTCATCGGATTGGTTAAATTCTACAGGATTTCCATGAGATGTGTGTTGCGTTCTTTAACGTTCCACCTGGAAACAAAGATGCCATGACGCCAAACCCCTCACGAAAGAAGAAAGCCATCTTGTTTACAACTGTGATGACGAGCACTTATTACGATCAACTAAACACTGGATTTTCAAACATATGTGAAATATTTAAAGTTTGCGAAATAGAATATTTAAAATATGTTTGAGAGTTTTACACACCGGTCTGTTATCATGGCGACATTTCCACACCTTGAAACGTGATGATGAACGAAACATACTGTGATTGGTTGTTTAAGATGTTGGTCAAACAGCTTCATGGGCGGGCCTTTGCCAATGAAAGCTGCCATGAATTCCAGGCCTTCAGTCTGAAGGTCTGGTTACGTGAAACTATTATTAAGCTGTCTAATATTGTGTGCAATTATTGTGTTACCTTTTTTAAAGAAAGGATGCATTCAATTGATCAAAAGTGACAGTAAAGGTGTTTATGATGTTGCACAATTTTTTTATATAAATAAATGTTCTTTTGAGTGATTGAGTGAGTGAGTGAGTGAGTGAGTGAGTGAGTGAGTAAGTGAGTGAGTAAGTGAGTGAGTGAGTGAAAGTGACATACAGCCAAGTATGGTGACGCATACTCAGAATTTATGTTCTCCATTTAACCCATCCAGAGTGCACACACACACAACAGGGAACACACACACACACACACACACTGTGAACACACACCCGGAGCAGTGGGCAGCCATTTATGCTGCAGTGCCCAGGGAGCAGTTGGGGGTTCGGTGCCTTGCTCAAGGGCACCTCAGTCGTGGTATTGCCGGCCCGAGACTCAAACCCACAACCCTAGGGTTAGGAGTCAAACTCTCTAACCATTAGGCCATGACTTCCCCACAAAACTTTGAACTTTCTTTTCATCAAACACTTTAATCATGAAAAGTGTGTTTGCATAGAAATATTTAGCAGCAGAACTATTTTGCATATTTATTTAACTGTTTTCAGCTAAATCAAATTATAAAATAAAATTAGAATTATATATAAAGAAATATATAATTATAATTTTAAAAAATCAGGTTTGCCATCAAAGGAATAAATGCACACAGTTTTGAGAATGAGATTTAATAGCATGCCTAAAACAATCATGTTTTGAATATACAATTAGCAGGTTTATATCTTTATCTTGACTGTTCCTTTATTTCATACTTTTAAAATGATTACTGATGATAACTGATTTGTGCTGATTCTAAGGAATTTTAATAAATATGTTTTGAAAATATTCTTTTAATAAACTCAAATGGAAGCAAATACCCTTTTTATGGCATGATTAGTTTTTATGAGTGGCAGTATTATCATTTAATGTTGACTTCTGCAGTTCGTCTCCTGCATTTCCTGGTCCTGCTGTTGGCTATTTCTGATCTAAAGTGCTCATTTGCATTATTTGCATTTTCTAAATCCTTCAGATTCCTAGTGGAGGTTGGGCAGTTTTCCTCATAACCTTCACTTCTTTCTCCCTATCTGAGATTGTGAGACTGTCTGAGCAGGAATAATGATGAAGACGTTTGTGTGTGAGGAATGCTGCACACTGTGTCTGTTTTTTACTCTTCTTTGTTATTCCTGTTGTGTATTTATGTGTTTGATGTTAACAAATGGATGGTTCACCTCTTCAAAAAGTAGCATATAAGCATAAACTTATGCAGTTTGTGGAATTTAACTAAATGTATCACTACAATCCCACATGAGCTGTATTTTTCTCCACTCACTGACAGTATTTGTAAAATTTCTATCTTTTACTCTATGGGGATGGTACAGTATAAATTCTTTGTGGCATTTTTTGTTCTGCAGGATATGTACTGCCACAGCTTCATGGATGAATTCTGCCTCCCCTGCCTCTGTTACACCGGTGAAACCTGGATCTGCAGGAACTGAGAAGAATAAACCTGAGGAAAGGTAAGATGTAAACACACGTATCCCCGAGGAACACCTCCTTTCCAAAGCATGTAATTAATTTGTTCCAATCTGTTAATTTAAGTGAGTTTGGCCAGTTTTGGCTCAACCTCTCCCGCACACACTCTCTCACCATCTCATTGATTCTTTCACTCGCACTCCAAGTCTCACTTAAGCTCTCAGCCTCAGGCTATTAACTCAATCACACATGCATTCACTCACTCGCAAAGTCTTCATCTGTCATTGCTTAGAAACCGACTCGCACACACACCAACTTTTCCTTCCCTCCTGTACATGCCGACACAACTCTGCTCTCTCTCTCTCTCTCTGTCATCTCTGCTTTCTCAGCTCTATTTCCGACTACACCTGCACACACACACACACACACACACACACACACATTTTCTGTGTCTCATACTTTCCAGGCAGGGACCATTGCAATGATCTATAGTACTGATCCAGACACAAAGATGCATTAACTTTCCATCCTATAAAATGAGTGATGCCCAGTTGCAGGTGATCAGACTCATTCAATTTAAAGTATTTTCAATCTGTTAAAAAGCTGTTGGCAAAAAAATGACTGACCTTCAGGAATGACGTCTTTCTTATGTTGCAGTTGTAAAGAGCACATTTTCGCTAGAACTCTCGCAGGAACTTTCTGGGTGTCTGCCTGGGTCGTGTATTAACTTTAGGACACATTGTTATGTGGCAATATATAAAACATTCAGCAGGCTTGCAGGTGTTGAATGGTGTTATGAATTAGTGAGGGAGTCTAGAGTACATTGTTGCTGTATTCTCAGCAAATATATTTTGAGGTCACAAATTTAAATCTTAAGACAACTATGTGTAAATTCTAAAGAAGCATCGAAATTAAAATTCAATTATTTCACCATTGCATACATTTATTTAAAAATTTATTTATCTCATTTAATTATTTTTTTTTATTTCTGTTTTGTCTAGCTTTTCAAATAAATGAAAAAATATGTTACAAAACAACAGTTTAAAAATATTTACGTAACATTTTTTTTTTTTTTTTTTTTTTTTTTTTTTTTTTACATTTTAATACCAACAAAAAGCATAATTTAACTTAAAATTAATTAGTTAGTTAAATTATATTTTTTGGCCACTTTGAGACTGCCTTCTTGAATCAGTTATATATTTTACTGTAGAAATAAATGCAGACTTGCTGAGCAGAAAAGACATCTTTTAAAACATTTGAATTACAGATCCCAATTTGAACACTGTGTGATTGTTATAATACATGTATTAATAGAGCTGTTGTAATTATTATCATTATTATTGTCTTACATTTCTTATTGTATTTAAAAAATGCATCAGAAATGTCACTGAGCAGCTGATGAGTAACACAGTTTCAGCGCAGATTTTCCTCGCACTTCAGACTTTGAACACTGCCGCTGCGAGCTCGTGCAATGTTGTTTGAATACATGCAATCTGCCAAAGCTTCCTTTAATATTTCTTTCTTTTTTTAATCATATCTATTCTTTGATGGCTATCTTCTTTCTCTTCTACTTCAACACTCTGCTCTAGGATTTTTAAGGACAGACGTTAATCATGCAGAATGCTTTCATTGATAACTTCGGCCGAGTCCACTTTACAGCTAGATGGAAAGTCATGTCCTAATCCCCAGCCTTCCGAATAGCGAGAGGCCCACTAACTGATTGCCTCCATTTTTCAGTGTCACCCTCATGAAGGCAAAAGCTGTGTACCCCTGTGAGGCTGAACACGATTCCGAACTCTCTTTCCAGGTTGGCGCAATCTTCCATGACGGTAAGTGTTGGCGTTATCACTGCCACAGGCACTCACCCGAATCCACAGACATATTGGATTTGGTGGGTCCTACTAGCACAGAAAAGAAAAAAATAAATAATCTGATCTTATATCAGCATTGGTGGAGGGTGGGAAGAGGGGCAGGGGTGTAACATCCCCTAAAATCAATTCACAAAGGACGAGATAGATAACACAAGGAAATGAGGGCCGTAACCACTATCACAGCTCTTGTTTTCTGAAGACATTATCTCATCAACTTCAGATGAAGCAATTCGGAACTCTTGATCTATTGGACTTAAAATAAAAATGATTTTGAGCCAACTTAAAATGTACATTTTTGTTTATTGGCACCCAAAATAATGTTGTTTTATTTTGCGTGTGGAAAATGTGCTTGGGAAAAATAAATGAATATATAAGAATAACCAGATAAATAATATCTGTAATCCTTAATTCTATGAAATTATTTTTAAACCAGCAAAAGCACCCCTTGGCATGTAATGTTGACACGAAAAAAAAAAAAAAAAAAAGAAAGGAAGAAATTATAAAATAATAAATGAATAAAGTTTTGGGATTTTAAATATTGCCATTTATATGCATGTTTGCTACTAGAGGAGAATAGAAATTAGATGGAATTTAAGATTTTCTGCCTCTAGTCAGTTTGCAAAATTATTGTAAATGTGATTTCATATATGACTTTTATTTTTATTTTTATTTTTTTTTGCTATCTGCATCTTTCTTTGTTCATCTTTTTTTTTTCTGTCTTTCGCCCTAACATCATTCACCTTTCATCATTCATCAGGGTGTTCTAATGCATTACATTTATTGAAATGACAGATTGTCCTCTATAATTCAGCAAAATCATAGTAACTACCTGTCCAGGCATCCCGCTGTTTGCTCATACAGGCCAGCACATTACCGATCGATGGTTCACCATGCTCTGCCTCTTGTCTAAGACAATGTTCAGCATCCTCAGTATGCAGTGATAATTAACATTCACAGTTTTTATAAACCCTAACATACTGTAATTCCTCAGTGCTGCTCTCATCTTAAAAATTACTTTTCACCCATTATTCACAGATCTCTTGTGTTTGCTTGTTAAACACTTTGGCTAATTTAACAGTTCTTTCAACTCTGTTTAACACACTTTGAACCCAATCTGCATATTTTCCTCCCAAAATGAACATATAAAATGCAGAAGAAGTTGTTCAAACTTTCCTAACTCATACCCATGTAATTTACATTCATCAGCCATGCTAACTATCCACATAAAATAAATAAAAAATGTCTTCCATCCAATGAGGATTTCTTGCTTGTCTGACATCCAGTGTGACAGAAGAGCTGCAGTAAGACTTTTACCTGTGTCCGTGGTTTTGCTCTGCAGTGAAACTCTCCAGGGAGCCCGGATGGCTGGAGGGTGTGCTGGAGGGAAAGCGAGGACTCATCCCTGAAAACTATGTGGAGATACTGTAACTCCGAAAAGAACTATCCTCACACTTCTCTTTATATACATGGTATCCATGGTCTCGGCGGCTCTTTCACAGTGGCACTGCTTGTCGTTCCTCCATCCTTCTCCACACTAAAGACGCTGAGAGGAAAAATATATATTGTATCCAAAAACACAGGTGTTGAGTTCAAGTATAAGCTAAGATGTGCTGTATACATAGAGACTACACTTTAAGAAATGTAAATAGAAATTTGTGTGGGAAAATACGCATCCGTCATTGTGACTGTGTTGTCCTCTTTTTTTTTTTTTTTATTGCATGTTATAATTTTAGCCAAGTAGTTTGGGTTATTTAGCATTAGTTTTCTCAATACTCAAAGATACCTTGAGTATCTTTCTATTTAATGTTATCAAGTTGCATTTAATTGGGCGTGTGATGATGTATAGGAAAAAAAAAAGTGTAACCTTATGACAGTGCAGTGAACATTTGTCAGTTTTGTGTCTTGGTTTAGTGGAACACTAGAGAGTATATTAGACATAAATGTAGTGCTTGGCGGTTATTGATATTGAAATATGTATGTGATTATTAAATCTTTCGCATTGGTTAAAACTGATGCTGTGCCTTCAATTTATTACGCATGGCATGTGGGACGCTGTTCAATAACTCGGAACAGAGCAACTTTTTTTTGCTATTCTGTATATAGTTTTTAACATTATTTTGAAGAACAGAGACGATAAATAAAAATGTAACGCATACATTGACGTCAAATTAAATATTGCCAAGTCTTACATCTGTGTTATATACATAGAGTTATTTTTATGCAAAGAAACTTAAAAGCCAAGCACTCTCCCTCTTTAAAGTTTTGAAGTTTACCACATCGTTTTTGCAGAAACCTTAAAAATGGCAGGACTTCACTGATGTTTAATGAGACCATTTTCATTTTTCTAAGAGCTCTTGTTCCACGGGTTCATGTTTGTGACTGAGCGGATCTGCGGTGATTTCAGACAGTGATTTATGACCTCTGAAAAGGTCTTGGCATTGATATCATTTTTTTTTTATGTTGATCAATGTTAAATAAATAAAGTGTTTTATTCTAATATCTTGCTTTTCATTTTTATTTATATGCCAGAGTATGTGTATAAATAATGGAAGCCAAATGCTGCAGGGCACTGTGGACCACTAATGTGTTTACTGGGGAAAAAAACATTTGTGATATGACTGTTGTTTAATGAAAAATAAAATAGTGTTGTGTGTGATTTTCTTAATGTCGATTAACTTAATTGTGTGGATGTGCTCCCATCAAGGTCAAAAAGACACTAAGGCTTTTGCTGAAGAACTTAAACTTGTCTAATAATTCAAAACCTCATTACCTGATTAGTACAACCCATAAATCTCCCATATATGTTTGCATTTGTTTAATAGCAATCTTGACCATACTGTATGTGGGATAAACAATAGCCACTACACACATGAAACGCGTTAAATTACATTAAAATTACTGTAAAAATCTTTTTTGGTAAACATGTTCGCACATGCAGTGGCTTTCCATTATTTATCCGTATTGCTGACATTCACAAATATAGCCCAAAATACCATTTAAAAACTCAGTGATGCCATTTTCTAGAAATTCATAAAAATAAAATAAAAATAGCTCTTTTATTTCTTTTAAGGTTTGTTGTGTTTTACCAACACATACATTTTAATTTCTGTCCCATTTAATGACATTTCTTGCTAAATTGTGTGCTAAATTAGATTTGTTAGAGCATTGTAATTGGCTCAAACTCTTAGGAAGCATTTTGATGGTTTATTGGAATTTCATTGTCCAAATATAAGCAACATTTTGTTACTGATACCTGTCATTTCGACACAACCGGATTTCTGTTGTATGTAAATGAACTGTTGTCTATTGCATACATTGCATTTAGAGCATTGTGACTTATTCTCTCCCACACACTTCTAGCCCTGGAGCTGCTCTGCAGCTTTTACATTAAACCTCTCCCCCTTTAAGTGGATTAAATCCTCATTTCCTAGCAGATTTGGACTGCCTCCTCATATACTGGGCTTGAACTGGAGCACACGGCAGTCTAGGTCCTTACTGGATGGAGTGCTTAAAAAAAACAATCCATTTGCATCAAAATAGACTCCTCTGTTGAAGCCACAGCGCAGCGGTTAGCACACACTGTTGTAGCAACTGGTTCGGGTTTAGGTTATTTCCTGTTTTCTGTTCCCATTTCCTTTCATGACCCCATCATACACACATGATAAGTGCACATTTCTTGCAGAATGACTGCAGTTTGTTCAACTGCGGTTAAAGGGATTTTTGTGGTTCCTGATCCTATCAATGTAAAATGTCATTCGCAAACCATTATACTTCAGTAATGTGGTACTTTTCTCAGTAAAATGGGATATTTAAAAATAATGACTGTCATCATTTACTCATCCTGATATTGAACCTTTCTTTCTTCTGCAGAGCACAGAAGATATTTTAAAGAATGTTTCTGGGTTTTGACCACACAAGGAAACTCAATGGGGTCCAAAACAACAATGGACCCATTTGACTTTGAATGTATATAAAAAAAAAAACCAAATGTCTTATTTTGTGTTCCCCCATAAAAAAGTCAGAACGTTTTGGAACTACTCAAGTGTGCATAAATGATGACATAATGTTAATTTTGGGATAAACTAAAAAGTCAGTTACAAATAAAGTCAGTTGACTTGATGGCCATATTTACAAAAACAGCTATTTCGGCATCCAAGACCAGCTCCTGTCTATTTGAATGGGGGGATAGAGTGGTTATCTATTAAAGCTTACATTTAAATAACATTTCAAATCCACAATAAAAATTTACCATGAACTGTCTGATTATTATTGTTTCTTGCACTCAAATAGCATTTAAAAATGTGAATATTTTAGGTTGATTTAGCCTGGGTTTCAGGTTTTCATGAGACCAGAGCTTCTAACTGCAGTGACTTTACCAGTTTTTAATTTTATGTATTTACTTATTTAATTTATTTTAAGTGATGTTATGTTATGCTGTTTTAATTATATATATATATATATATATATATATATATATATATATATATATACACACACACACACACACGCACACACACACAGAGTGGGTACGGAAAGTATTAAGACCCCCTTAAATTTTTTGTTCCTTGTTGTATTGCAGCCATTTGCTAAAATCGTTTAAGTTCTCCTTTTTTTTCCTTATTAATGTACAGACAGCACCCCATATTGACAGAAAAACATGTAATTGTTGACATTTTTGCATGTTTATTAAAAAAGAAAAACTGAAATATCACACGGTGTGACACTCAGATATTTAACTCAGGTGCTGTCCATTTCTTCTGATCATCCTTGAGATGGTTCTACACCTTCATTTGAGTCCAGCTGTGTTTGATTTTACTAAAGATGAATGTGGCCAAGTACAGGGATATCCTGGACAAAAAAACTTCTCCAGAGTGCTCAGGACCTCAGACTGGGCGGAAGGTGTGTCTTCCAATAAGACAATAAGCACATAGCTAATATTACGGAGTGGCTTCACAACAACTCTGTGACTGTTGTTGAATGGCCCAGCCAGAGCCCTGACTAAAACCCAATTGATCATCTCTGGAGATACCTGAAAATGGCTGTCCACTAATGTTTACCATCCAACCTGACAGAACTGGAGAGGATCTGCAAGGAGGAATGGCAGAGGATCCCCAAATCTAGGTGTGAAAAACTTGTTGCATCTTTCCCTAAAAAGACTCATGGCTGAATTAGATCAAAAGGGTGCTTCTACTAAATACAGAGCAAAGGGTCTGAATACTTAGGACCATGTGATATTTCAGTTTTTCTTTTTTAATAAATGTGCAAAAATGTCAACAAATCCTTTTTTTTTTTTTTTCAGAGCTTTTTAGCAAATACAGTATTCATGTACACATATGTACATAGCACAGTACTGCATATGTGCACAGATCATTTTTGAATGTGATTTATGAAATTAGTCAGAATAAGCCAAACTAGTTTCATTCAAACTGAGCTCAAATTTGGACCGATTAAGGTGTTTACATGAAGCTTCTTCAGTCCGATTAAGCCATCAGTCTGATTATAAAACTGCTTATTTGGTTGCATGTAAATGTAGCTATGGAGAAATACATGATATTACTTAGCCTAAGTTTTGGGGTTAATCATCACTTATATTTTCATAAAAGATTTCCAGTTGAATTTGTCTTTCACATAATGTGCACCAAATCACTTACAGTAAGACCAGGAATGCATAAATAATAAACCATGTAACATCTTGAATTTTGATTTCTGGACAACTGAAGTCACAGCCTCTGTCTGATTAGCTTTCAAAGCACCTCCGGACCGTGCGGCGTGTGTGTGTGTGTGTGTGTTTGTGCTATCACACATCAGTGCACTGTACACATCATTAGCGTGCAGATGTCTTCCAGACTGCTGTGAGATGTGTGTGTTTGAGTGCCACGTATTACATAATTATCATGACATGGCAGAGTCACAGACATCCAGTAACTAATAGAGCAGATGATAGGACGAGACATGGGAGAGGGCTAAAAATAGGCAACGTGTCGAAGAGCCCGGTGCTTACATAATCAAATGAGCCCGAGCTAATGAGATGGGCAAACTCACCCTCCCGCCATCTCTGTCCGCTTCATCTCACTTTCTCTCCCTCTGTGTCTCCCTTTCACTTCAGTTTCGCTGGATACAGTTTAACCACAAAGTTCCAATTGGCTCTTGTCTTATGCCTGAAAGAGTGAGATGGAGCAATGTAGAACTGCATCTGATCAGTTCATCTGAAGCTACTGTGTACTTCGGTTTTCCACCAAACTCTGAATGTTTTCATTTTGTTTCCTTCGTCGCCCTCAGTTTGCGGTCCGCATACCCGTCCTCCTTGTACAGTAAAGATACTACACTTTCTTTATGCTCAAAGGCAAGGCACCACAGGCCAAAACATTTTAAGGTGTTGTTTCAGGCAATATATAGTTCTGTCTAATTCATTAATGCCTCATTTGCACATTTAACCAACATTTAAAAAAAATGTACAAGTAAACTAAATGCATAAAATTGCATGCCAAATGTAATCAATCAACTGAGGAAATAATGTAACATCTGTTACTTTTTGCTGTAAGAATACTTCATGCTGAGTATTTTGCGCTGCATGCAGCTATGTACTAACATACTGTTCTGTGTTATATCTTGGATAAATGAGACCGAGAAGGTGGGACAGTGAAAAACAAAACAGAAAAGCATTGAGTGATAGCAAGCAGAGAATCTGGGGCACAGAAGCCGCCATGTGTGAAGCCACAGCCCTGAAATCTGCCTGATCCAATAGATTCTGTTTATCTGGCAGGACTACACAGCTTGCGCTATTGGCAATCTGGGAGAGATTTGGAGTCGGCTTGCGGATTTGCGCAAAAGAGCAAAAGTAATACTGTCTACTCTCACAGTCTGGCAAACAAGCAAATTTTTTCAGATCGGGCTTCTAACGAGGTTAATGGCAAATTTTCTCTCTGGGGACGTGGAGGTGTTACATTGTTAATGTTTAAGTCCTTTGTCAGAAGATCTCGCTCTCTGGTGCTGTTTTCCGAGGATTTTTCCGTCACTGCTAGACCAGTGAATGCAGACGAGACTTGCTGTTTTCTTCACGTATTACCATAATCACTTACTTCCTCATTCAAGCTCATTTCCCTTGAAGAAATATCATTTGTCAAAACTAAAATCTGCCAGAAGTTTAAATTATGACTTTGTCACTCAAACCTACTCTCCTCTTTTCTTTTAGTGTGCATTCTTCTCTCTCTTTCTGTTTTCCATTGCGCTTTGCCACATACTGTATCCAGTTTTTTTTTTTTTTCTTATCCATTCCTTTTCTTCCTACTGCTGCTGTTTCTTTCCATTCACTCAGCGCCCACTCAGATGTCTGCAGCATCCTATGATCCAATTCGCTGTCTTCCTACTGTTATCCACTACAGTTGACCCCTAAATCTCTAAAACATCTACAGTATGAGCATGTTGTGCAGTTTGTCCTTAACTGTCCTTAAGTTAACCCAGAACAAATCACCAAACTCAACTGTTAAATGGAAAAGAAAACAGAAAAAAAGTGGATTTCATCACTACATTTAAATACACTTGCTAATGTACTGGAAATACTAGTACTCTTAGTGAAATATTAGTAGATGTTCTCCAGACAAAATAAATAAATAAATGTCTGTTGTATAAATTGCGATTTACAGCAAAAGTAACACCAATTCATGATCTTTAAATTTGTATGAATTGTCTTTAATGGCGAAAGAAAGAGTGCACAGTAATTAATTGTTAACAGGTTTATTGGAATCCCTTGATGTTTCTGAAAACACAGTTATGGCAAGATCTGCATCAAGATGTACACTTTAGAGGAACTATTTGCATCTGTCTTTTGCTCATGTGGAATATTTCTGTACTGAGGAGATTTGCTAACAAGTATTGTACAAAGCACTGATTAAAAAAGGTGGAGAGGGTTCAAAGGAAATGCTCTTTTATCACAAAAGAGATATGGCTTTGTCACTTTAAACAATGTATAGCACACAGATTCAGATGTATCCCCCAAAAAGAAAAATCAATATCCATTAACACATGGGTGTTAATGTGCAAACACAACGTGAGATCTGTGGGTTTTCACTAGTAAGCTCTATTTTATTCTGGTTCAACATACTCTGGTTACCTTGATCATGCTTTGCCCTTATTTTGCACAAAGGTGCTGCTTGGTGGTAATGTGATTTGTACAAATGCATAGTTTTACATGTTATTAGACTCCCCAAAAACACATCTAAAAAAAAGTCATATGCAGACTGTCAAAGCTGAAGTAACAAGCAACTCAAAAGTGTGGATTCACACCAACTTTCAATGTTTCAAGCTTCATCATTTGGTGATGGAGGAACGCAAATTGCAAACATGCTGCAACAAGCATGAAAAATTCTCTTAAGCTGCTGATGGACATCTGAATTCATATCAGACAGATTTAACTTTGCTCCCTGTCCTAGTTTAGTCTTTAGGTCTTTTTACATAAAGTTTGAATTTGTTAAAAAAAAAAAAAAAAAAAAATCCATATATTTTTTTCATATTCTGTGTAAATACAAATAAGGAACATTGTTGGTTCACAAGACAATAACTTGTGAAGCACTGAAGAAGAAGAAAAAAAAACAGTGTTTTTGCTTGGTTTGACTTATTTATATATTTAACAAAAAATATCTAAAATATTTGGCAACCATGAGTATTTTTCTTTTCAGCTTAATATAGCTAACCTCTGATGAGAGCACTGCGTTGTGTTTTTATTAGATTTGTAGGCGAAGCAAAGCAGAAAAACACAAAAAACAGACAATTAGTTCACATTACTACAGAGCAAAATGACAAGTTTTAAGTTAGTGACATCCATGGAGTAACAAGTCTCTCTTGCTGTGAAAAGTAAATATAAATGAAATGTATATCCATCATGCTCTCTGGCTCTTGCTCTGGATTCTGATTGATGGGCAGTCAGTAACTGTTAAGAGGGAAATGTGTGAACTTCATCCCAGCGTCTGACAAATGTTTAATATAGAAATGTTCCATACAACGCAACATAATAATTCACTGATTTATTTACAATAGATTCTGTAAAATGGTAACTTTTGTGAGAAAAAAGGCACAAGTTTCCCTTCTTAAATACACTGTAAACATCTTTTCAAAAAAGCATGCATAAACATTTCACTTTACAAAAGATCTCATATACTCTTTTTAGACAAATTACTAATATATCGTGTCCAGCAAAATAGAATCTCTCAAAAATACTTCACATACATCCTATGAACCTTTTTAACATTTATTCTCATTTATAGATCTGTGTATTTAAAAAAGGGAAAGGTTGGAAAAAAGAGACCTAGTTTTAGGTAGATCAAAAACTTTCAACATACAGTGTATTGACAAGTTGGTGAAATGTATTTTGCCTGGGTACCACAGATTGATTTGATTGTTCTATTCCAATTAGGTTTTTTCTCTTTTACCACCAACCAGCTACAACAAAAAGGCAAACATCAAAAGTTCTTGGACCTTTCCAGTTCACAAATGTCCCAACCTGTCCCCCCCCCCCCCCCCCCCAAACCACATTGCATAACCAACGCAATAGCAGAACATCTAATATCCCAATTATCACATTATGGTGTCTGTGCAAATCAAAATCAGCCAATAGGATCATTCTAATCCTATCAGAGAAAAACCAACAATGCCCTCTAAAAAATAAGTCAGCTATCCTGTGCCTTTTAGAAATTTGAGAGAAAAACAGAAAAGCAAATACACACACACAAACCTTCATTGTCCTCAGACTCACAGCATTCGAGAACTAGCGGTACCTCTTTTGATCCATCGGTAGCACAGTGGGGTTATGAAACACGAAACAGTGGTCCAAATTCCTATTTAAGATACAATTCACTCAAGTACTCTCAAGTCGACTGGTATTTCCCCAAATAGCAAGGTAGTTGAAATCAAAAACTTCCTATGTACAACGTTTGAAAAATATTCCTACAAGCAACAATTATAATCATACGATACACATATATTGTGTGTTTATGAGCAGGTTACTGTTGTTATTAGTCCGCGTAACCCTGTCTGTTTCTTACAATAGACTACTATGTGGACTACAGCTGTTATTGTTGTTTACGAATATGAAAGCTGTATGCGTCAGAAAAGCTGATTTTCCCTATACGGTAACTAACTGTACATGTGTTGCTACTGAAAATCATCTACTATTTACGTTTAGAAAACAGAAGCACCTTGTTAGAAAATGGCTTCTAGCTGGATTGTTTCTTGGAAACGCAAAAACTTCGCAATCATATAAAATGCTTTTCTTGTGTGGAACGGTAAAGTAGTACTGTTTTTTTTTTTTTTTCTTAACGTCAAAAGGGAGCTGGTTTAGTAACAGCTTAGGTACGGTTTACTAAATTCGCTACAGTCAAAGCGCGCGCACAAAACGTGGCTTGTGTGTTTGCGTGAGCTCAATTTTTTTCAAGAAGACGAGCCATAATATTTGCTGTATTGCAAAGTTGCATGCTTTTTTCTCTGACCGATCCAAGAGTTATTTCTTTCGGAGCTGCCATTTCTCAGCTTATCAATCATCAGGCCACCGCAGCACTGAATCAGCGTGGCCTTTGTAAACACTTCAAGTCATAATTTTTGCAGATAAATTTAGATTACATTTTTCTACTTCCGTGCACCAATTATTCAGAATGTAGCTATATAGTAGCCCTTGGTGGAGTATTTTATAACCTCTTTGCAAGCACCCCAATTTAATTAATAATTCCATCTTAACCAGCAGTTTTATTACTGAATCTTACCTGTCATTTTTTCATCTGAGCGGCAGATTGTAGGAGAGTTACATACAAACGCAATGGTATTTACTGGCAGATTGACAGGTCTGGGAGTCAAGGATATGTCTAGTATGTGGGCCCATATTTCTGTGTGTGACGTATCCACATGTACGTCTATAGCTTTACCAAAGAATATGGCTTCATATCCTTATAGAACACTGTCAGCATTGTCTTTGGGGGTAAGGAACGCACTGTCACATGAAATATGAGTTCTTCTCTGTTGGCTGGGTACAGAGATCGCTCTTTGCCTTCCCACACTACGCAAGCCTTATATGGCTTTAAACCAAGTCTCTCGTTACGTCTTGCTTTGTGCATAGCGGGCTTGCTCTTGTTCGCTCTCTGAGGGCTGAGTGTCCTCTGCTTTTTCTCCCATGTGATCCTTCACTTTTCCCTCCTTTTGTGAGCTTTCAGTCATTTCTTGTGAAAGAAGAGGGTGTGTGTTAGGCCCGACTCCACCTTTGGTATCTGGTCGCTGATTATTTCCACCAGCATCTCGGGGAACTCGACCTTCAGAGCCTGGGATTCACGGAAAGTGTAGAAACAAAAGTCCAACAGGCTCCCTACGAGCTGTAAAGAGAGAGGAAGAAGAGACTTGTGTCAAGATTGAATTCAAACTGACAGTGCTTATCATTAAAGAGACATTCTGGTGAAACATGAGTGTGGGTAAACATGTATTGATGAATTAGCAAAGAAAATCTGCAGAGTGGCCGAGCGATCTCATTTATGGATGCTCTGTCTCACTGACCAAAGCGAAAAGGCTTTTAGGCAGAGCTTGAACTTGTTTCTCTTCAGCTTACAAATGAATAAATCAACACTGCTGTCAAGTGTTCTTCACCCCCAAGTGCAATTAAAAAGCGTCTTTTCCAGTACTTTTGTGTGCTTTTACAAAATGTTGAGCTGGCAGCAATGCAAAAAAAAGTGATTAGCAATGAACAGCTCTCAGAAATAAACCGTGGTTCTAATCTCTCAGAGGCAGTTTTTAATTTGAACGCACACTTGATATTATAACTCTTTAATAATCCACAACTGAAATTATTTTAACATCCGCCGATTTGAAATATTAATGGTTTTCAGCTTCTAACCGCATGAGAGCTACTTATAATGAATGAATATGAAATATTTCTTAAATAAATACCTGCTGATTCTGATTTGTTTCTAGAGAAATATTTGAGCAGCTTGATCTACCCAGAATACATGTAAGTATATAAGTGTTCACTTTTTAGTCAGGAAAGTGCTTGCACTTATTACAGATATTATAGAAATAAAGCAGAAGATTTCTGCTATATGAAACAAAATCTATAAACTCCTATTTCTCTTGTTCCTGTTATTTTTATCACAGAGACATCCAAGGACCACCACAAGAGTGTTAACTTAAGATATTAAATATGCTTAACACATACATTTTATCTGTAATAATTTGTCATGAGATAAATCACAATCTGTTTTATTCTACTAAATAGCAAGAAAAAACTAAATATCTTACGTTAGTAGTAGGTTTAAAAATATTTTTTTTTCTACAAAATAATTGAATAATGTCTTATGGCTTTAGTGCAATGACAATAAAAAAGGCATTTCCCCTTAGAATTCAAAAAATTTAGAGGTCATCTGCTTCAAAATAATCACTGAAATCACTGTTTTAAATCAGGAAGATTAAAACCAATTTTCTTGAACATTACTTAAAATTTAGCTTACAATAATTGACAGATATTATCAAAATTAGATATTTCGGTAACACTTTAATATTCGTACTACTATTATGGCTTATTAGCATGCCTATTATTATCATATTGGCTGTTTATTAGAACTTATAAAGCACATACTGTATACTGCATGACCATATTCTACATCTCTAATCCTATCCAGTATCTAAACTTAACAATTACTTAGTAACTATTAATAAGCAGCAAAGAGGAGTTTATTGAGGTAAAAGTCATAGCTAATGGTTTGTTAATGGCAAGAATTGGACATTTTAAATAAAGTGTGACCCAAGAGACTCATGAACTGAATGAGAACACTCTGGATAATTAGAGCAGAACTGTATCTGTCTTTGATCTATCAACCGAGGTCAATAACAGGGGAATGTTTCGACTTACTTCATGCATTGCGTCCAAAAGCTTGGTGAGCTGGAAAAAGCGCTGCCACGTCTGGCCGGAATTGTTAGTGGCTTTCCCAACTGAGCGACGGAGCTCCTTGATGTAATTCACCCGCATCTCCTCAAAGGCCCCTTGATTCTTCAGACCATCTTTGGGCACTGTCAACAAAAACAATGTCACTTTGTTGCAATACGAAAGCTACTCGCTCTATAGTGAGTAAAACAACACTATTTTCTTTCATTTGCATCTATCTATCCATCCATGTCTGTCTGTCTGTTTATTCATCCTTCCATCTAATCTGTCTGCCTTGCAGTCTACCTTCTCAGGTGATTTATGTTCTTTTGTGTGAAGTTATTCAGGATTAACTCAAAGTCCTGAAAACTACTTTTACTTTTGGCAGATGGGAGATAAAAGCCCATTCAGGCTGAAGGGAGTAATTCTCTCCTATCCTGTAGGACAAGTGCACTCATGGCCTACAGCCAAGCTTGTGAAATGACATTCAGCTTCTGGACAGCTGAATAAGAAACAGCTCATTCTCACGCTTGCTCTGTCCACTGCTCAACAGCATACAAACAACATCTATTCAGATCAAATTAGTCATTTTGTTGCATTCCACTGACTGGCTAATTGAATTTGTTTCATTTCTTTTTGTCTCAACTGTGATTTTGAGGTTAGTTTTTTTGCAAAACAAAGCAGCATTTGCACAGTGGCACACATTAAGACTGTAGTGATGGTTATGAAAACTTATATATATATATATTAAAATTCAAGAACCAACATCATTTAAAAGTGCTAAGTGTAGCCTTCAGACACAAACAGGTTTCAACAAACCCCTATTCTTAGCACGAAACTAGCTACTTATTTAGTTAACATTACCAAATTACAACAACAAGGCCTTCAGGATGTTTAAAGCTCTTTACTCTGCGTGTTGAATGAAAAGCAGTTCTTCACCTCTGTTCATTGGTAGGTGTGTGTTAAACCCACGGTCACTTCCCCCTGTTTTCTCCTCTCCCACTGACCCACATCCAGCCTCATTAGCCACAGGCTGCCATTTAGAGCCCAGTGAATAAAAAGTGGGGCGATTATGCCACGCTAATCGTGTCTTGTCATAAGAAATTGATTCTTTTGCCTGTAGAATCTGTCATTGTGTTAACATATCTGACAGGAAGAGTAGGTTAAAGAGCTTTTTAGTCAAATTAAGATCAATCAACAGCAACTGTGGCATTATGTTGATTTAAAAATCTTTGAAGGAAAGAAAGAAAGAAAGAAAGAAAGAAAGAAAGGAAAGAAAGAAAGAAAGAAAGAAAGAAAGAAAAAGAAAGAAAGAAAAGGTTATGCTGAGGTAATTAAAAATGTCAATAAACGGTAAATATATTATTTAAAATAAAAAATGTGAAGCCTCTAATTTTATAAAAGGTTTTACATAAATTAGCCTGTTAAAATATGTTTTATTCATTTTTATTATTTTGTATTATTTGAGTTTTTAAGTTGTTCTCAAATTGTTTCCCTCAGAGCAAAAATCAGGGTCGTAGTCATACACTTAAAATATAATTAAAGGGAGCATTTTTTATTTTTCTGCATATTATTTGAGCTGTTAAGTTGTTTTTGTTATTTTTAGAGTTGTTTTGGGACTTCCACTTTGATGACAACAAAGCTGTAAAATTGGATATATCTTTACATAGAAAGATTAGTTAAAAGAAATTATTCTAGTGCAGTCAAACGATTAATCCCGATTAATCGCATCCAAAATAAAAGTTTTTGTTTACATAATATAATGTGTGTGTACTGTATGTATTTATTATGTATATAGATGAACACACTTACATGTATATATTTATATACAGTAAACAGTTTTTGGATGACATGAATCGTGAGTAATCGCTTGACAACACTTTTTTTTCCATGCTTAAATTATGTTAACTAAATCTTAATGCTACAGTATTGAAACTACTACTACAGGACTATTGACTGTTTTAATGTTTATGGTTTGGCCAGAGTTTTTTCAAATTCAAAATAAATGATTATTGCAATCAGCATTTACATGCCAAAGGGCTGTTGGCTGAGCTTAACTTCTACTAAACCTAGAATATTACTTTAATATTGCCCACTTAAAATTGTTATTTTGTCATTTAAAAGCTAAAAAAGTTTTGCCTGTCCTATCACATTAATACGGAAGTTCTAAGCGGCCATGCATTATAATTTTTTTTCTTCTTGTTTTCTCGTTATAACGACTTAATTTTCTCGTTATCTTGACATAACGAAGGTCGTTTTTCATTATCTCGACATAACAAAGTTCGTTTTCTTGTCATAACGACTTAATTTTCTCGTTATCTCGACATAACGAAGTTCGTTTTCTCGTTATAACGGCTTAATTTTCTCGTTATCTTGACATAACAAAGTTTGTTTTCTCGTTATAACAACTTAATTTACTCGTTATCTCGACATAACGAAGTTTGTTTTCTTGTTATAACGACTTAATTTTCTCGTTATCTCGACATAACGAAGTTCGTTTTCTCGTTATAACGACTTAATTTTCTCGTTATCTCGACATAACGAAGTTCGTTTTCTCGTTATAATGACTTAATTTTCTCGTTTTCTCGACATAACGAAGTTCGTTTTCTCTGTCAATCTGCCAGTTCGTTTTCTCGACTTAGTTTTCTCTTAAAAGTTACAAAACTGTGCCAGCAGGTGGCACTATATACCTGAATATAACTGATGGGGTGTTGTATACCATCCACTTTACTGTACGCGGACCTTCCTCATGATCGCTATAATTTGTGCAGTCTTGTTCATTACTGACATTTAATTAATTCATAAATGTTAAATGCTTGAATCAATATGAATATTTTGTGTATTAAGTTCCTGCTTGATGCATGAGTTTCACCAACACGTTCTGTGTCATAAAATAACTGCTTATCAAAACCAAGGTTGACATCACTGTATTCTGTTTATCTACAGTAGGACAGGATTTAACGATGTAGGCTGATGTGCTTCTTTTCCTTATTACTAATCTTTATTGTTAACCATATTGATGAGAAATGTGATGTATATGTAAAATCCATAGACTAATTTAATTCAGTTTTGTTCTGTAATGTTGTAATGGTTTTTTTTCTACACCCACACACACACATACACATGAACGCTCTTTTCAAACAGAAGCTTGTAACACACCTGATATCTGCCATATCATATAATGACTACTACAAATTACAAATTATATATAATTTTATTTCAAATAAAGGAAAAATTGAGTTTAAGTGAGTAAAAGTGAGTTTAATCCAAGCAGCTCTAATAGTGTTGCCATTTAAACATGTTAATTACAAAAAACAAAACGTTCGTTGTACTGTCTCTGGAAAAATCAACAGTGATTGATCAGCCTTTATTTATGTACAGTATTGTAGACGCTATTATTACCTTGGCGAAGAAAAATTTGCTGAAATATAGGCTACAGTAAGAGCGCCTGCATGGTCCATCAGATGCCTGTCAAAGTTGTTCGTTACTATAGCAACAGTAAAACTGTCATGTCGTTATAACGAGAAAACGAACTTCGTTATGTTGAGATAACGAGAAAAATCAGTCGTTATAACGAGAAAACGGCTTTCGTTATGTCGAGATAATGAGAAAATTAATTCGTTATAACGAGAAAACAAAAAGGAAAAAATTTATAATGCATGGCCGCTTAGAACTTCCGTACTTTAAAATGAATCCCACTTAATTTTATATTTTGTTATTATATAATCCAAAGACATTACATAAAAAAAAGTAGGTGTCAAAATACTTATAAATGAAAAGAATCTGTGAACGAAAGATATCTCTCCACCATAAATTATTTAAAACTAATATTGACATACTGGTATATGTACAGACATATATATTTTGCATCATAGCAGTTTCTCTGGGAACATTTCTTTTCAGACTGTCTGAGTCTACCAAAGTTTATTTTTATTTTTTTAAGTCAAAAAACGAGAGGGGATTTGGTTAAGTGACTCACTCTTTAGCAGGTCAACACTACCATCGCAAATAAGGTCACGTGAGAGCCTGCAGGACTTCTGAAACCTTAGCCAAGGTCAAAGAGGAAAAACAGCCTCTCTCTCTCTCTCTCCCTCTCTCTCTCCCTCTCTCCCTCCCTCCCTCTCTCTCTCTCTCTCTCTCTCTCTCTGGCCCTGGAGCCCCACAGTAGAGGGCATGACACAATAGCTTCAGCAAAGCAGAAAAGGCTGATAACACATCAAAACGAATCAAAAATTAGATTCTGAACAAGCTGCATTAAACAAACATCAAACAGTAACTGTACCATAAGACAACATACCAACACAACAGCATTGAAACATAGGAACACAATATTTGCATATAAAGTAGATCATAACAAAGCGCTATAGTCCACTATTATCTGTGTAATGGGTCGGTTTACCCGTGAAAAACAGAAACCGGTTTATTTATTTAACAAAACAGCTCTTCCCAGCTTATCTCATATCAGCAATGACACACATAAGCCCACATCACGGATGTAGTCAGCGAAAGACGGCCATTTGATTTGTTTACATGTTGATTTTGTATCAGAAAAACTTTTTTTTCCTTCTTCTTCTTCTTCTTCTTTTTTAAAGAATCGCTCCATCTAAACCTTCAGCTTTTAAAAAATGTACCATCCCTGAGTCCTCGGCCTACACTTCCCCTGATCGTTCTCCTTGCATGAAGCTCTCTTTTTAGAGAGAAAAACACCAGTTCTTGGAGCTGTGCCCATCTCCTGACTGGATTTTATTAAGTACAGCAGGGCTCTCTGGAAAGGCTCCAGAGGATCAGCAAGTGGTTGTGGATCCCAAAACCTATCCTGTATGAGAATTCAGAACTCAAACTTCAGTCTCATATGCTGTAAACCCAGGGGTGCGTTGGCTGTGCCTGTCTGTCTGAACTGAGTGCATGTACTGCTCCCGTGTATGGGAGCTAAACTGAACTTCAGTAGCATCTGAAAGAAATATATTAGATTAGATTAGATTATAACCTTAGTCTATTACACTCCTTTCTTTTTCTGAGTAAATAAATACCAATAATTATACTTATAATGTGCATTGTTGTCAATTATAGTATACATATATGTATGGGACACTTGTATTAATTATAATGCTAAAATATGGTTTAATTGTGTAAGGAAAGAAATCTGGTGTCTTGTAATTAAAGTGATCCATTTTTGCAAACAAAACATCGTCTTCTAAAAAGCAAATACTTAGCTTATTTTAAATGAATTTCAACAACATGTGTTTTCATAAAGAAGACATTAAGATAAAATGATGGACATCATTCAGTCCTGCCAAATGTAGCCTTCAGATTCAGATGCGCTTCTCGTGTTTTAGCAGTAGACCAAGTGCACAAATTTGAGAAGAAATTGGATTTAAACCCTTCAATTAAATCAATTTTTTTTTATTCTCTTAGTGAATTACAAGGTTCAGACCAGAAAATAAATAAACTATATAGTTTATTTAAACTAAATAAACAATATCTCTGAAGATCTTTTATTCTTTTTTCTTCAGTCTTTTTGCCGTAATTAGTGCAAACTGCAAAGTGCAGCACAAACAGAAAAAAGAGGGTATGACAAAGAGAAAGAGATCAGGACCCACAGCTGACTTAAAACTCATTGACTTCAGCTGTAAAAGGCTCTAGGCACAGAAACCTGATTTACCAGTTTATGGACATAACTCTCAAGTTTCTATTATGAGAATGTAACCTTTCAAAAGAAGTTAAAATCCCTTCTCACTAAGACACTATAGGTCAAACCACAGGTGTCAATATTTAAATACAATCAAAGGTCATGGAAATTTCTCCGACCTCACACACCCACATTCTCAGCTCGGGTGCTAAAGGCAAATAGAGTGAATGAAGACATTCATTCGTGCATTTACTTATTTTCCATATTGTTGGCTGATTCTTTGTCTGTTTGGAACACATGCAGACGGTGTTTTCTGTGCAAACAATCTCACCCGTGCTGAGCAGCAACAGGACCTTCATGGCGAGGAACTCCTCGTAAGTTAGCTGCAGACGGACAAACTCCTGGCTCACCTGCCGCATGCCCACACACAGATCGTACATGGTGGACTGCTGCATGCGTTCCCTGGTGGACAAATTGAGAGGATCTGGAGTAAACAACTTCATTTTTGTTGAATCAAAAATTGCTGTGGAAATACAGTTAAATGAATATTGAAACAATTAAAAGGTACTTGAGGCACCATTTGGGGTTTATTAGATTACCACATTGGCAGAGGCGTTTGGAGAACCTCTACAATCCAGAATTAACCCTCAGCTACTGCCAAAGTCAAGTGAAAATAGACTTGGGCATATAAATGAAAAATAAATAAAACTTGCCAAATGTCCAATAACTTTATTAGGAACTGTAACATTACATTACAAGTGAATTAACTATCAATGAACACAAAAAGAAACACAATGAAAAAAAGAAAAACATTTTTTTTTTTTTTTTTACTTGCTTTGAAAGGAATCTCATGCTCACTAAGGCTGCATTTATTTGGTCAAAAATACAGTAAAACTGTAATATTATTACAATTTAAAATAAAAGTTTTCTGTTTGAATACATTTTAAAATGCAATATCCTCATGTGATGGCAAAGCCAAATTACACACATAACATAAGGACACATTAAATAACAAAATTATTAGAATTCTTACAAAATATTTCTGTTTCAAACAAGTATCATTCATTTGAACTTTCTATTGATCCAGAAAAATAAATAAATAAATGAATGAAGCAGCAGAACCGTTTTCAGTTATTCATATTAGAATGTTTTCTGCAGAATCATGTGACACTGAAGACTGGAGTAATGATGCTCAAAATACAGCTTTGACATCACAGGATTAAATTACATTTTAAAGTATTATTAAACTAATAATATCATTAAAATTGTATTTGATACAAATACTTCTATATTTTGTTGTTGCGATTACAATCATTTATATATTTTTTTGTTACCAACTAATTTTCAAAGACAAACAAACATGCAACAAGAAGCTTTTCAAAAGAGCATGGCGCTAACAACAGCAAAGTCATGAGTTCGAATCCCAGGGAATGCTTAAACTGATCAAATATACACCTTTTATACAATGTATACAATTTCCACATGTGTACATGTAAATGTAATAAATTCTGCCTTTGTGGCTTCAGTAGATCATCACTGCCAATCTTACTTACTCTTAGTCTTAATATCCATCTCGGTTTCATCTTGACACTTTCTTGATTGTTTATTAATTTACTAGATACCTTTACAGATCTACCACTTTGTTTGGCTCTAGGTGTGTGTGTGTGTGTGTGTGTGTGAGAGAGAGAGAGAGAAAGAGAAAGAGAGAGAGTGAGTGTGTGTGTGTGTGTGATTTCTGAATGCATGCATGTCTGTCTGTCTTCCGAAGCTGTCTGACCTGCTGTCATTCTGTGCTCAGGTTTGTCTGCCTTTTGTCTGCCAGAACTGATTCTGTCTCTCCCATTCTTCCAGTCTGACAGATCTTTATTTAATATCCCAACCTTCAACCTGTTTTCACATGGTTTCAATTCCTCGTCTCGATACCTGTAAGAATAGCTACCTTATAGTGGTGTCCCTATAGTAGCTGTTCTAATTATTCTTATATAGATACCATTTACATTGTCATAAACAATAGATTTTATTGAGAAAGCTGCCATGGAGAGGTGTTTCTATATGAATTGTATTAAAGGTGTAAAAGTTGGAAGAACATACACAACGCTCACCCATCCATACACGTATATTTCTGACTCCTTTTGACATACTTTTAGAGGACACTGAAAAGTGTCGGACTGGAAAACTGGAAACTTTTGTTTGGCTCCTCTTCAAGGCAGACATACAGTGTATTTAATCAATATCTTATAAGGGCACTGCTGCACTATAGTCCTGCAGTGTTTCTCAACTGGTTCTGCTTCAAGACCTAGATTTCACATGAACATTTGGCGAGCAAAATGTCCTTAAAGCCAACCATTAAAATGTAATAATATAACAATGAACTGCACTCAGAATATGTAGAATTATTAATATGTCATAGACTGAATTGGAAAGTAGGTTATCGCTATATGTCATGTGTATGGATAAATGTTTTCGAGATGTGTTTCTATGTCAGTACAAACCATTATTTCATATGTTTTGGATTGTATTATACCTCGTGTATAATGTGAAATAAAATCTTGTCCATTTCATAGCAAATTTATTTTGCCAACGTCGATATAGTACACACTATTCCAAGCACACACTATTTTCGGTGGAAACATGTTGACCTGCTCATCTTTGGACAGTATAATAGTATATAAGTGCTATTTTTTATACAATGGGTTAATGTAATGTGTTTATCTTACAAATATTGTGGATGACAACACACTGCTGCCTGCATGTATGCCTTAAATTTCCTGCAGACAATACTTGGATTGTTGTTGCAGTATGATTTAAACAGATTCAGGGTTTATCAGGAGGTAAAATTCAAGTCTTTGTGACTGAGCAGAAGGAATGCTAATTGTTTAGGCAATCAAAAAAAAAACAAATCTCATTCGGACATGTGTGCCAGAATCCTATGTGGTGGTTTGCCATCAGGATGTGTGGAAGTCATGTATGAGGTGATGAAAATATTTTAATATGTAAACACGCTAGTTAATTCTGTCCTTTTTCTCAAGATCTTTCCAAGTCATTTGGCAAATACAGTGAAGTGCTCCAGTTCTCCTGCAGGGGTCACTGTGCTCTGTTTTTACGCTTCTCCCACTACACTCAATAAATGGACATATAGCTTTAAAATGCACACAATCACACTCTTTCCACTCAACACGTCTTGTCAATTGTGCTTATTATGTGCCCCATTGACCTAACTCTCAGCCTTGATTAACCTTATCAAGAAGTGCTTTTAGAACAAGTGTATTTCCAAGCGGAGCAACTGAAGGGACAGTGTTGTGTGAGTTAGCTTACTCGTTGAAGACGAGGTCAGGGGCGAAGTACAGCATTTGGGCGTTGGTGTGTTTGAAGGATCTCCAGCTGAGGGAGAAGGAGGAGAGACACATCCAGGAATACTGGATCAGCGTGATCTGGTCCTCAATAGGTAGACTGCGGAAACCTGGGAGAGAAAAAAAATCAAAATAAAGGGCAGGATAACCCAGAGCAAAGAGGCATGACTTGCCCTGAAGCACAGCTTATATTAAGAAAGAACTTTAGGCTCTAAGAAATAAAACAGAATCTGGCTATCATGGGCTTTCACCCATCTAAAAATAGAAATTCTATGTTTGTTGTCTCTATGAAGTGCTGCATTATGATTCTTCAAAAAAATCCACTGAAAATATATATGATAAAGGTGAGAAATTAATTATGGAATTGTTGTATGTTTGTTTTGTAAATAATAAAAAAAGGACATGCAATATTAAAACAAGAAATGGATGCAGATAGTAAAATCTTTTGGAAAAAGCAAGTTCAATTGTAATCTTATTTACATCTTTAGTTCATGTAATGTGTAAGGCTATTGTGAACCTAACAGTTTGAGGTTGATTCCTAGAGTGGCACACATTTGTTCACAAATGAAAAAGTCTTGCAGTGCAGTCTGCACAATCAGGTTTACATGAATCACAGAAGGTTTCCATTCATTGTCCTGTTGTCAGAGAGAGTTAGCAATACAGCAGACTGGGTTCTTGCCAAAACTCACATTGAGACCTATAAAGTCACCCACAAGCTATAACATAAGCCACATGAGGACACACTATAAACTTATCGGTGAAGCAGAGGCTATTTTTGGCTTATCTGCAATACGCAAATTCAGTATTGACTATAATGTGTCACACCGTTAACTGAAAATCTCTTTTGTACAATAGCTTTATCATTTCCAGGCAATCTCTGAGCCTCCCTTGTGTTCTCTTTTGTTATAAATACTAATTTCCCCACATTATCCCTTTGGAAACTGGTCCACATGTTGGTGAAACTAGTGAAATTATTGTGAATGTACCTTGCAAAAACTAACAGAACTACAAAACCTAAAGTGTGGAAATACATCCTATTTTTCCCCATCAAACACTCATCTGAATCTTGTCACCTGTCTTTGAATGGTTTAAAAATGGTTTAAATCACATGACAAACACAGAACAATGTGGACATAAAAGAACAAAATAACTAATAATTAAACATCTGCAAGACATTTGCAAAGTCTTTGAAACTCGGTGAGCCAGCTTGCCCTGTTGTGTTTTCAGCCTTCTATTTTTATATCCGGATATAGCAAGGAGATACCCTGGTATCAAATACTGGCAATACAACAAACGACCATCTTGTTGCAAGTTACCTTGAAAACTTCATTTTGGAATGACAAAAACAGATGTTTCCAAAATTATAATTAACTACTAAAAATTGTATGGGATTACTGTTTCAATTCAGTTACTGTTACTACAGACAAAGTAAACCTCTGATTCTTCTATATGATGAGCCGACCTACTTTGGAAGCTTGTGGGCTTCAAATAAATGTAGTTCTTTCTAGTGTTCTGTTCATCAGAGAATCCTAAAAATGATTGTTATTTCCATGAATGTTTTTTTTTAAGCAGCACAACTATTTTCAACATTGAAATATTAAAGGGTTAGTTCACCCAAAAATTAATATTAGCCCATAAATTGCTCACCCTCAAGTCATCCTTCTGTAGGTGTATATGACTCTTTTTTCAAAGGAATCCAGTAGGAGTTACATTAAAAAGTGTCTTTGGCTACATTCACACTACAGGGCTTAATGCTCAATTCGATTTTTTCGCAAGGCCGTTCACATTTCCAATTAAATGCGACCTTTTGTTATCTCCTGTGTGAACGTGAAATGACCCATAAGTGACCCGCATGCACAGAAGAGTACTCAATGGTGAACGACATCACTCGTTGTTTGCGGAAGTAGCTAACGTTAAACATGGATGTCAACAACAGTGTAGTCAACAGTGGAGCTTTTTTGCAATATTAAAGTTATTTTCCCAACGGAGTCAGCACAATAACAATCTTCCTGTTTTAAGAAGAAAATTAAAAAGGAGGAGAGCAAGGATTTTGGCCATGGCGTTTTGTGGAGCAGTTTTAGCAACGTCGGTAAAGAGAAACGTGTGGGTGCGGAGTCGCAGCCAGGAGTAGTGGGATACTGATGTGAGTGGGTCTTCTCGTTCCCGCCTACTTCAACGCAGAATTATGCCGTTTGTAGCATATCAATGACGTACAGGTCGGATACATGTGGCTTGGCCTTTAAGACGGAGGTCGCATTTCAAAAGATCGGATACGTATCGGATTCAGGACCACATACCCAAGTGGCCTGGGACACATTTGAAAAGATCGGATCTGTGTCGTTCAGACGGTCATGAAAAGATCGGATACAGGTCGCATAGGGGCAAATAAATCGGAATTGGGTCGTTTCAGCCTGCAATGTGAACATAGCCTTTGATCTTTCAAGCTGTTTAATGACACTCAGTAGGTGTTGCATTGCATCAGTCCAAAATAAGTGGAATAAAAAGACTCCAATAGGTGAATGAAGGCCTTCTGTAGGGAACCGATGCATTTTTGTAAGAAAAATAACCATATTTCAAATGTAATAATCACTTTAATCTAGCTTGCGCTTGCTGTTGTACACTGAAGCAGATCCGGAAGGATGACGAATGAGATCGGTTTTGCGCATACGCTGCTCAGAAGTGACGAACGCAGGGGAGAGATCAAAACAAAACAATCGTCACGAGTTAGAAGTACAAAACGAATTATAAAGAAGAGTGTCGGATGATTTCGATATAAGCCAAGGGGAGACTGGTTTTCCTTTGTTATAGAAGGAAACTTAGCTTCCTTTGCTCCTGTTAACAAACGTTGGTTTTCACACTGCTGACCTCATACACCATCCTCCTGGAGCTGCTTCAATGTACAATACAACTGTTGGCACAAGCTACATTAAACTAATTAGTACATTTTGAATATATATATTTTTTTGGAGGGGGGATATTTTGTGGTTATTTTTCTTACAAAAATGCATCGATCCACTACAGGAGTCCTTTGTTCACTCCGGGGGGTGATGTGAGCCATGTGAGACACTTTTTTTTTTTTATCGATGGGCGCTTTTTATTTCACTTCTTTTGGACTGATGCACTGCAACACCTGCTGCTTGAAAGATCTAAGACAACTTTTAATATAACTAGATTCGTCTGAAAGAAGAAAGTCATATACTGTACACCTAAGATGACTTGAGGGTGAGTAATTTATGGACTAATTAGAATTTTTGGGTGAACTAACCCTTTAAGAATTTTTTTTTTTGAGTTGAACGTCACCATATTAGAATGAGTTCTGAAGAATCACGTGACACTTAATACTGATGTAATGATGCTGAAAATTCAGCTTTAAATCACAGGAATAAACTACATTTTAAATTATTTAAAATAGAAAAAAGTTATTTTAAATTGCAATAATATTTCACAATATTGCTGTTTTCACTATTTTTGATCAAGGAAATTCAGCCTTGTTGAACATAGAGATATAGAATGTTAAAGGGATAATCCACCCAAAAATGAAAAATCTGTCATTAATTACTTGCCCTAGTGTCATTCCAAACTTGTAAACCTTTGTTCTTCATAACACAAATTCAGATATTGTGATGAAAGCGGAGAGATTTCTGACCCTGCATTGACAGCAACGCAACTGACACGTTTAAGGCCCAGAAAGATAGTAAGAACATCCTTAAAATTGTCCATGTGATATCAGTGATTCATCATCAGTATTACGACGCAACGAGAATACTTTTTGTGCACTAAGAAAACAAAAATAACAACTTTATTCAATCATTTCTTCTCTTACGTGTCAGTCTCTACATCGCATTCACAAGAGTGCCATGACACATGGACTATTTTACCCTGAATGCGTCAGTTGCATTGCTATTGCTATGCAGAAACCTCATGGATTTCATCAAAAATATTTTCATTTGTGTTCTGAAGATGAATGGAAGTCTTTATACCACTTTGAAGGGTGAGTAATTTATAACAGAATGTTAATTTTTAGATGAACCATCCCTTTGGCATAAAGTGTCAATGTTGGTAGAAGCATGAATAGTTAGGTGTGAGCTGAAGATACAGATCTTATGATCGCGCACACAATTATATCAAATTAATTATAATTATATAGACCCTACTATACCAATGCAACTGACAGGTGAATGATTGTATCAATATGACAGCATAGTTTCTAAGTACATTTCAGAGATCAAAAGCTCAACTAATACTTGACCCTGAATTACAAATAAGTTCAGAAGAAAAATGTCCTGTGTTTTGAATATGCATAAGACGGAACCTTGCAAGTATACCTGGAAGTACTTTGGCCCACTTGACCACTCGGATCATCTGTTTTCCAGCGAGGTGGTTGAGGCTGGTGAGCAGGTGGTCGGTTGTGTCGGGCTGTGTGTTGTCATAGCCCGCGAACACCACTTCAGGCTCTATGAGCTCCAGGACGCTACACACTGACGGTGACAGAAACGGTGCTACCGTGGGGACGTGGGGGACAAGAGCATTGGCCGAGCTCAACTCTTTCTCCGAAGTCAGAAACGGAGGTCCGTCTTTTGAGTTCTGCAGGGAAGAATCCTCGCCAATGCTCTTCATCTTCCCCAACTTCTTGGATTTCCGTGCTGAGAAATAACAAACATATATTATTAAAGCTGTTTGCTTGAGCAGCCTGATCCATTTTCTGAATAATTACAATTTATGTTAAACATTGAAGGTCTTACAGTGATTTATATGAGAGATAAATAATTTGAAATGAACAAGGTATTAATGAAAAGACCCCCAGTGTCGTCTTCAAGCAGTGTTTTTACAGTTTTTCATATCTGAAATGAGCTGGAGCTGATAGAAGTAATTATTCAAATAGAGATGGATCTTATAGCAGGGATCACAGTTTAAATCCCTGCTGTATAGGTGTGACCTCTTATGTGGTTCGGGAGGATGCTGTTAATTGGCTGTGTGAGTGTTCCAATTTGATATTAATTGCAAGATTCCTGTGCCAGCAGGTTTATATCACATCAGTAAGTGAGACTGAAGGTGGCCTATGTGCTAGCTCCAATAAATGCTCATATTTTATACTTTATTATATTTTAGAATTTTGTGAAAACTTTGTAGTCTTTCAGATGGATGTTTATTTGTCATTTGAAATTAAATACATCTACTATATTTCGTCATCAACAGAACCATGTACATGTATCTTCAGTATATAATTAAGGTGTCCCCCATTAGTGTGACCCTTGGGTAGCATTTGTTACACAAACAACCAAATGACTTCATCTGTATTTCACTTATTGCCTTTTCAAAAACCATCTACCTTGGTCATTCTTTCCAGCTCACTGAGTACTGCTCAAATTGTGTTGCAATTATATTGAAAACACAGATGTACAGTATGTGAAGCATATTTCAATATGTTCTTTTAAGTCACTTACCTTTGATAAATAAAAGAGAAGAAAAGAAAATATTTCTTTGTAACACTGTAAATCTTCACTAAAAAGGCAATCCCTCATATTACAATAACTTTCACAATAACATTTTGTGTTTTTTTTATATTCTGGGTATGTTCCTTATATATTTTAAGATGAATGGTCTCAGGTGTGCCAGTATAATCATTTCACAACAGTTTTTAGTCCCATAGTAAGTAAATTCAGTTACCCCCAAGATTCATCCCCGCTTGTAGACACTTCCGTACTCTGCATGCTGGACAGTTTTTCCTCCGAATCTTGTCAATGATACAGTCATTCCTCCCAGCACAAAGGTAGTTGTGTTGACCTGCAAGAAGAGTGTTCAAGATCTCTATCAAATTCTTTATGTATCTTTTTTTTTTTCTGTAGGAAATTGTAACAGAAATTAGGTTCTGCAATTTAACCAAGTAATTTCTATAATTTAATATTAAAAATGACAATATATAGTTTTCTGTGGAGGCTTTTCTAAGTCATTGTGATGTGTTTTGGTTAATTAAAAAAATGAATTAGAATGCAATTAATTCAGTGAAAAATTACCATTTTTGATTTACTGCCCTATTAATGTAATACAAAAAAGACAGATCACTCTATTACATGCATTAACAAAAATGTGACCTTCACAAGGACATTGTAATGCATTCTGGTCCTCGTGCGCATTCCTCCCTTTGTGAGTATATGACGCAAAGGAGACAGCTGTCTGACAATTTACGTCCCTACTGTATATCACAGAGAACAAATGAGCCATCCCAAATAGTGTTTCTGAGTGTGTCATGGGTTGGTTGATGTCTTGGTGCGGGATGCAATGACAGTGACCGTAACAGCCTGAGAATCCCTCATGCGCTGCCTTCCTTGGCCAAGGCCACAGCTCGTGGATCGCGCTCTCATTTCGGAGCACCATTCCGCTCCACTGATTTGCCACACACCCACGCGCTCCACAGGCCAGAGCACGGCGCCGCAGGGCCACATCCAGGCACCACGGCCGTGTGCATCTCTCTCTTTCATTCGCTTACCCATATTCCACTCCCTCTTTCACTCGTGCATCATGGGAAGGACTTCTCCGCTAAACTGCATGCCACTGGACCTGCTTACATTATATGAGGGTGCTTTCCTTTAATGCTTATGGACCATGTGGCTGCAGACAGGCACAATGAGTGTTTTTGGTGGAGGGGAAAATGCGCAGCGAGTCTGTCTAGAAGCTGCCAAAAAAGCCCAGGATCTGCAAACAGAGCAACAGCAGCTGTAGCCTTGCCACTATTTCTGGCTAAATCACATGACCCCTTACATAAGCCCATTTTTCTTGCTCTAAAAAACAGTAAACTGCGACACAGGAAACAGAACGAAGCCCTCCTCCGCCTCACCATCCAAACACAGATGCAAATCAGACCTGAAATCTGTTCGGCTGACTCTCAGGCCCCTTCTGACCACTGTACACAGCTGCCCCACAAATCCTGTTAATCATTGTCCCATCAGAAGCACGTACACATAGACTGTACCATACTGTGCTCGTGTATGGGCACACATATGTGTGCGTGTAGGTGTTTATGTACTAAAGCAGCAGAGGGACTGTATGTGTACATAAGGATGGAAGGGGAACTAAACATATCTTAACGTTTCAGTGCACTCTAGTTTGTGGATCTATATCTGTGTGGTGTTTATGTGCATTGGCTTAAAAACATCTGAGCAAGTGCGTATTATGGTCTATCACAATTGTAGTATGTTACTTCATTGTTTAGCTATTGTTTTCCCAAAGTCTAGTTTAGAGTTTTATTGTGTTTCCAGTGGGTATGTTTTGCATGCCTTTGGTTAATCGGTTTTCTTGGTTCTTTTAGTCTGGACCAAAAAAGAAAATTACACATTTGGTTCGCTTGGTGTCAACATGGAAATTTTTTAACACCTAACCTAAAGATACAAAACAAAAGACATGAGGATATGGTCACAAGCTGATTGGACAGCTTTTATTGTGTGAAAACTAAAGGTTGATCCCGAGTTTGGTACGCACCAATATTCGGATGGGAGCTTCATACGTCAAATGAATCAATTACAATTTGTACAATTACAAAGCAATCGCAGTTTGTTTTATTTGAACCAAAGTTGCTGTGTGTAAACATGCCCTTAGCGTTCCTTTTCCTCAGTGAGACAAAAGTCAGATAGAGATTAAAGGGATACAGTAGTTTGCAGAACACAAAAGGAAATAATTGAACAAATATCTGTTTTCGTAAATTTAAGACAATGGCAGTACATTGCAACACAAGATTCCTTTATACGTTTCGTGAAAAACGTTCAATATTGAAGCTATTGTAACAAAACGATGTGTGCATCATTCAACCATTTTATCAAACTTACCTAGATTCAAGTGTTGATTAAGAAAAGAATGCTTGAATCTGGCTGGCAACTTTTTTTCAAAAATTCTGGCAGGGAAAGTATTAATATTGGGTTATTTTTCACCAATCCATTCAGAATAATTGGAAAATGTTCAGAAAGCTACATGGACTTTTCCTGAAATCCCTGAGTGCTTTATTAAAGTGAGTTGCATTGTACAATATTTGTTCTGTTCACCCAACGTTTTTTTTTTTTTTGGATGGGTGTGTTCTGCAGAAGAAAGTCATAAAGGTTTGGAAGGACATGAGGTTGAGTAAATTATTTCTCATTTTGGGATTAATCATTCCCATATTTTACCATATTTATGGAAAGACATTCTGTCAGTTTTATTTCTGAATTTTGTAGATCCTCTAAACCAACAAATTCATATCCTCATACACATTTTACCACATGCCATTAGTTCCCAAAACCTCCATCTTATGCTTCAGTGTGCACTGAGTTTAATGCTATGGCTGAATTTGTAATACTCATACTGTATCATTTCAGCCTAACTGTGTGCACGTGAAGAGCCAACATGGGGCTTCCTGTACAAGCCTGTGTCTACTTTTACCCGACTACGTCATAGAGGGATGCACTGAAAACCTAGCCTGTCAGCTTAGTAATGAAGCAGACATTTAAAAGGAAACTCCCTGTGAGACTCATGCAATACAATATTCACATCTTTTTTCATCTGTTTTCCAACTGTCGTGTCGTTTCTGGCTTCGACTCGGACATGTGAGCTTCTCTTTTAAAACGATTCTCCTTACGCCAAGTCTTCAGATCTGTTTTCATGGCAATTCAGTGTCACGTATCTAACCTACATTTAGACCAAGAGGATTACGCCCTTTTTACATTAGCTGTTAGCTGCGACATGTAGCGTAAACAACAACATAGAAAACCACAGGTCAATGGCATATGAATCAGCATCCATCTAAATTTTTTTTAACCATGTACTTTAAATCTATTCCACACATGTGACTCACATCAAGCTGCATAATAGTTGTTATTGTAGAATGTTAAATAATACTAATGAAATGAAAATAATGAAAATACTGTTTTAGTCTTTATAATTAACAATTTTATTTAAAAAAATAAATAATGCTGCAACAGAAAAGTCAGGGCAGATTACTTTTGGTATGAAAAATACAGAAAATCATGTTTTGTGTCTTTTTAATATGTCGTGACAGATCACTGTTGCCTTTCAGTCAGTTTGCAGTTCAGCTGTCGCATGAACTGATCATTTCTTCCCCTTTACTAGTTACAGTACAAAATAAACATGAATTAACATCAGAAGAAAGATATCAGTGCACAGCATTTTTAAAGTTTAAGTGGACCAACTTAAATTTACTCTTGTGTCTGTTTTGTTGTCGGACAAAATGGCAGTTTGGGTTATATTTGCATTATGATTGGTCAGATTTGTCAGTGAAACCCCTGGGGAAGGGTCAGTTATTTGTGGTATTTACAAGCAATTTTTTACCAAAATTCTTAAGTAAATTTTACACCTGCATGTTCTCACCCCCAACTCGTCACATATCGACACTTGGTCAGGTATTTGTTGCAAAAAATAATAGAAGTATGACAGCTAAAAGTATTACAAACAAGCCGTGTTGCATTGGACGTCTTCTGAAGCCATACAATATCTTTTTGCAAAGAAATGAGTAGAACATAAGGTTTTAATTGCTACGTTAACGTGCTCACATCTCATTCAAAAAGATACTCCCGTACTTTAGCATGACGCAATCGGTCACGAGACACACAAGAGCCGATGGCATTTCATTACCAAGACTGACGTAAGGCTTCTTCTGGTGGAAATTTCATTTTTACACTGACTGCACGCAGGATCTGGGCTGTATGGTGGATTGAGATGGTGATCGCACTTATTCCTCTCAAAAATCAATCGTTACAAGCCTGTACGTGCCTGTTATATCCTGTGTTTTATTGACAAATAGTAGGTTTAGTGGCAGGGGTTGGGTTACGTGCTCATAAATGTGTAAATAGTGTAATGTAAACAAAATTATTGTGACTGTTTACATTGAAAATTCACACCCCAACATATGTGCAATATTGGCAGTATTATTACCCAAATATATCATTTAATCATGAGAATAAAATTCCCAAAGCCTTTAACGTGTCTGCGTAGTGACACCAAAGGTTTCTTATTTAAAGCAATGGAGGACCCTAAAATTACGCTAAAGGGTACCCTGTGCATCAAAAAGTGACACCAAAGGGTTCTGACCAAGCGTAAATATGTGAGGAGTTGGGAGTGAGAATGTGTTGCTTGCACCAAACTTTTTCAGTGTATAAAAGGGATGTTCACACTGAGTGAAAAAGTGATATGCAATTTCTAGAGACTTCTGATACCATGAGTTACTTGACAGAACTTGAGTAGAAATACCTACTAGCAGCCACCAGCTCTGTGCATCTCTCCAGCAATTTAATCACAATGTAAATGCCCCTTCAGTTAATGACATTACTGATTTCTGAAATTGATTTATTTCTGCTAAATGTTTTTCTTAATTGATGTAAACTGCAGATCTTATTTTCTGTGTTCATCCAACACGTGCAGTCTTCAGCGGAATTATTGCATGAACTGACGCATGAGAGTTAAATGATCAACCAAAACGCAGCTGTAATCATTTGTGAAGATACAGTTTTTCCAGTTTCCTCTCATCATTTGTTATTTCCACACATGCACTTCCTGAGCTTTGCAGTCCTCTGCTTTCCTGTTAGAAATTGTATCTGGTCCAAGGTTAAAAAGCTACTGCTTCATCTGTATACAACGTCCAATGGAAAATTAATTATATAGTTGTACTGTATATGGAAATTATTCTCTTTCTGGTTTTGCTGTACATTAGGCTTAGGGCTGCCTTGAGGACAACATACAGATTAATAAAGCCAGATAGTTCACAATTAGTTATTGTGGTTATGATGATAAATGGATACAGTAAGAAACATCTGTCACCAACTGACCTGAATAAAGCCTTTCATAACCTCAACCATATCAATAATACACGGTCACGACCCATGTCCCAAAATATATTGATGTTGGAAACACAGATCCCATAATGTGATAGCCGCCATCTGATTTGCTTAAACACAAAGGGTGTCTCGCTTTGCATTGATGTCAAAGAACAAAGGTATCACCCAGAAGGCGGAAGAGATGGCAGATAGTGAATGCAGCGGTGCTGTAGGCAAACACGGAGGGGTTATTTGAGGTGAGGAAATTGTATGGGGATTGTATGACCTGTTTAGTGGACTGTATAGTGGACTGTATAGTTGTTTGGCCCTTTAATACTCACTGACCAATCACAGCACTCCGAGTTCTTGCATATTTCAGATGTTTGTGGAGTTTCACTTTTTTGTCATTAAAAGTATATTTTAAATTCATCCTTATAGTTATAAATTAAGAAAGCCATTTCTTTATTTATATATATATAACTATTTCTCACAATCGTGGCTTTAAATTGTATGTGTGTGTAACAATAATGTGACTTTCTTACTGTAAAATGTATTTCACAATTACTCTAAGATGGAAATAATTAAAGTTTGTTTTCCCTCTTAATTAAATCATTACGCGTTCTGGGAATTAGGCACTTAAGGGCATCAGGTGCTACATTCTGTCTTTTTAATTAATCTTTCTTTGTTGTTTTTCCACAAAAATTCTCAAAGTTTCTCACTTTTTAACCCTATACTGATGCAACGATGTTTCCTATCAAAATACACAATACAAGAATGAATGCTAAATCAGTGTAAATTTCTTCAGCATTATATTTACCAAGTAACAAAGTTTCAACGACTCTTCTGAAAACTTAATTGACACTGAACTTAATTGAACTGACACCGAGCATCATTAAACATGATGACATGCCAAGACACGGATGGCTTTTGAATAAAAAGCATCTGCTGAGCTGTCTGAAAAAATAAAAAAATAAAAAACATATGGAAATCACAGCCGAGTTACAGACTGTGGTTTGCAAGTTTGAAACGGACAAGTAATGAGGAAATGTGTTAATGATGAGAAAACTCTGGACAGATCAACTGCATCAAACATCTCACATACTTCGCTAAGCTGTTAAAAAAGTAAATGTCCAACTTTAAAAACCTTGATGGCATGGCAGTGGCTCTACATGTGTGCCAGTAGTCTGTTTATTGGCTATAATCAGAATAACAAATTACTCTAGGATTTTACTTGACATAAGCAAACCTCTTTAATGCTTCTTGACATTGTTTTGATTATTCAAAAATGCTTAAAGTGATAATTCACCAAAAAAAGAAACTAAAACAAAAGAAGATATTTTGAAGAATGCTGGTAACCAGATAGTGGTTGGTAGCCATTTATTCCATTTTATGGAGAAAAAAAAGTAGATGGCTACCAGAAACTGTTTGGTAGCCAACATTCCTTATAATAACTTATTTTGTGTGGGAATTATATTTGCTTCAAAAAAAAAAAAAAAAAAATTAACGTAACTTTATAAAACTGAACGTAACTTTTTCAGAAACTATCAAAATTATGCCATTACAAAAGAAGAAAAATACAATGAAAATGAAAAAAAAAGAACTCAGTCACACAAATTTAATAGACTCTTAAATATGCTTCATTCTTTGTTAATGTTTTTCAAAGATTCGTTTTCGTTAATCGTTGATTTTGAATGCATTGCCACAAATTTTGCTTATGCTTTTTTGTTTTTAGACACAAACCTCTCTTTGGGGCGGGCTTAACAGTAATCTACTCTGATTGGATAGTGAGCTTTTGATGGACAGGTGCTCTCTGACCTGCAAATACAGACGTCACTCAGTGGCGCGCATATTGGAAAGCTCTCGTGGTGATCTGAATGCATTACATCATGCTTTCTATTACTAAATTTGTAAATAACATTTGACTTTCGATGGTCTCAGTCTGTAAAGATGAGCTCTCAGGAGCGGCATCATCTTCCTCCTCGCTTATCCTTCAAGACAGCTTGAAGTAAGCTTGTGTTACTGACAGTGTTGGGTATAGTTACTTTGGAAAGTAGTTAGTTAGGTTACAACGTTACCATCAATTAAAAGTAATCAGTTATGATACAGCGTTACCTATTCATAAAAGTAACGCGTTAGAGTACTCATGCGTTACCAAAAATTAAAAGCCGTTTGCAGCGGCTCACACATGACAGACATAGCCCCCGGCCCCTTTAAATGCACCTAGAAGTCGTGACTCCCGACAATGAATAACGTCAGTCATCCGACTAAATTAACACTGCAGAATAACAATAACAGGAAAGACAGTCAGCAATCGGCTATTCCTCATGGCGTTTTATTTATTTATTATCACAGAACATATTATTAATCAAAATTCGCACCTAACGTTACCCAGCCCGGGTAGCCTAGGCTACTGTATATTATGAACACCACAAGATAACTCCTGATTTTTCTTTAACTTTAAATAATGCAATTATCAAAGTACAAGTATGCTTACTTGTAAACACAACCTTAAACAGGCTTGCAGATTTAAATCCATTTAGAAATGATGAACAACCAGCCAGCCAACGATCTAACAGAAATTAACAGCTGCCTGTCAAACAAAAATGATAACAAACCGAATTAAATCCTTCACTGCCACACAGGCAAATGACAAATCGCTTAATAGCTGAACTAATTATTATTAAAGTGTCACTCACAGTCACAATCCTAAATTCGCTTTAACACAGTCCTCTTACATTTACTCTTCAAAGTAGTGATTAAAACGTAGCGTTAAATTTGAGGTAGAATTTTTGGCGGTCGACAGAAGCTTTTCACCAAAGCAGAGTGTGCATTTTACCGTTATGTTCTTTTCTTTTTCGTTGACAAATTGAAAATAATGTGCGTACTTCCATAAA